>NW_027327751.1:0-216618 GCF_047675955.1 Chlorocebus sabaeus | reverse complement strand
AACTCTGTGAGATGAACTAATAGAACACAGAGTAGTTTCTCAGAAAGCTTCTTTCTAGTTTTGAACGCAAGATATTTCCTTTTTCAACATAGCCCTCTATGGGCTTCCAAATATCCCTTTGCCAATTCCACAAGAACAGCCTTAGCGAAAGGCTTCTTGAAGGGAAAGATGTAACTCTGTGAGATGAATTAACAGAACACACAGCAGTTTCTCAGAAAGCTTCTTTCCAGTTTTGAACGGAAGATATTTCCTTTTTCACCATAGCCCTCTATGGGCTTCCAAATATCCCTTTGCCAATTCCACAAGAACAGCCTTAGCGAAAGGCTTCTTGAAGGGAAAGATGTAACTCTGTGAGATCAATTAACAGAACACAGAGCAGTTTCTCAGAAAGCTTCTTTCCAGTTTTGAACGGAAGATATTTCCTTTTTCACCATAGCCCTCTATGGGCTTCCAAATATCCCTTTGCCAATTCCACAAGAACAGCCTTAGCGAAAGGCTTCTTGAAGGGAAAGATGTAACTCTGTGAGATGAATTAACAGAACACAAAGCAGTTTCTCAGAAAGCTTCTTTCCAATTTTGAACGGAAGATATTTCCTTTTTCACCATAGCCCTCTATGGGCTTCCAAATATCCCTTTGCCAATTCCACAAGAACAGCCTTAGCGACAGGCTTCTTGAAGGGAAAGATGTAACTCTGTGAGATGAATTAACAGAACACAGAGCAGTTTCTCAGAAAGCTTTTTTCCAGTTTTGAACGGAAGATATTTCCTTTTTCACCATAGCCCTCTATGGGCTTCCAAATATCCCTTTGCCAATTCCACAAGAACAGCCTTAGCGACAGGCTTCTTGAAGGGAAAGATGTAACTCTGTGAGATGAATTAACAGAACACAGAGCAGTTTCTCAGAAAGCTTCTTTCCAGTTTTGAACGGAAGATATTTCCTTTTTCACCATAGCCCTCTATGGGCTTCCAAATATCCCTTTGCCAATTCCGCAAGAACAGCCTTAGCGAAAGGCTTCTTGAAGGGAAAGATGTAACTCTGTGAGATGAATTAACAGAACACAGAGCAGTTTCTCAGAAAGCTTCTTTCAAGTTTTGAACGGAAGATATTTCCTTTTTCACCATAGCCCTCTATGGGCTTCCAAATATCCCTTTGCCAAATCCGCAAGAACAGCCTTAGCGAAAGCCTTCTTGAAGGGAAAGATGTAACTCTGTGAGATGAATTAACAGAACACAGAGCAGTTTCTCAGAAAGCTTCTTTCCAGTTTTGAACGGAAGATATTTCTTTTTTCACCATAGCCCTCTATGGGCTTCCAAATATCCCTTTGCCAATTCCACAAGAACAGCCTTAGCGACAGGCTTCTTGAAGGGAAAGATGTAACTCTGTGAGATGAATTAACAGAACACAGAGCAGTTTCTCAGAAAGCTTCTTTCCAGTTTTGAACGGAAGATATTTCCTTTTTCACCATAGCCCTCTATGGGCTTCCAAATATCCCTTTTCCAATTCCACAAGAACAGCCTTAGCGAAAGGCTTCTTGAAGGGAAAGATGTAACTCTGTGAGATGAATTAACGGAACACAGAGCAGTTTCTCAGAAAGCTTCTTTCCAGTTTTGAACGGAAGATATTTCCTTTTTCACCATAGCCCTCTACGGGCTTCCAAATATCCCTTTGCCAATTCCACAAGAACAGCCTTAGCGACAGGCTTCTTGAAGGGAAAGATGTAACTCTGTGAGATGAACTAACAGAACACAGAGCAGTTTCTCAGAAAGCTTCTTTCCAGTTTTGAACGGAAGATATTTCCTTTTTCACCATAGCCCTCTAAGGGCTTCCAAATATCCCTTTGCCAATTCCACAAGAACAGCCTTAGCGAAAGGCTTCTTGAAGGGAAAGATGTAACTCTGTGAGATGAATTAACAGAACACAGAGCAGTTTCTCAGAAAGCTTCTTTCCAGTTTTGAACGGAAGATATTTCCTTTTTCACCATAGCCCTCTATGGGCTTCCAAATATCCCTTTGCCAATTCCACAAGAACAGCCTTAGCGAAAGGATTCTTGAAGGGAAAGATGTAACTCTGTGAGATGAATTAACAGAACACAGAGCAGTTTCTCAGAAAGCTTCTTTCCAGTTTTGAACGGAAGATATTTCCTTTTTCACCATAGCCCTCTATGGGCTTCCAAATATCCCTTTGCCAATTCCACAAGAACAGCCTTAGCGACAGGCGTCTTGAAGGGAAAGATGTAACTCTGTGAGATGAATTAACAGAACACAGAGCAGTTTCTCAGAAAGCTTCTTTCCAGTTTTGAACGGAAGATATTTCCTTTTTCACCATAGCCCTCTATGGGCTTCCAAATATCCCTTTGCCAATTCCACAAGAACAGCCTTAGCGACAGGCTTCTTGAAGGGAAAGATGTAACTCTGTGAGATGAATTAACAGAACACAGAGCAGTTTCTCAGAAAGCTTCTTTCCAGTTTTGAACGGAAGATATTTCCTTTTTCACCATAGCCCTCTATGGGCTTCCAAATATCCCTTTGCCAATTCCACAAGAACAGCCTTAGCGAAAGGCTTCTTGAAGGGAAAGATGTAACTCTGTGAGATGAATTAACAGAACACAGAGCAGTTTCTCAGAAAGCTTCTTTCCAGTTTTGAACGGAAGATATTTCCTTTTTCACCATAGCCCTCTATGGGCTTCCAAATATCCCTTTGCCAATTCCACAAGAACAGCCTTAGCGACAGGCTTCTTGAAGGGAAAGATGTAACTCTGTGAGATGAACTAAGAGAACACAGAGCAGTTTCTCAGAAAGCTTCTTTCTAGTTTTGAACGCAAGATATTTCCTTTTTCACCATAGCCCTCTATGGGCTTCCAAATATCCCTTTGACAATTCCACAAGAACAGCCTTAGCGAAAGGCTTCTTGAAGGGAAAGATGTAACTCTGTGAGATGAATTAACAGAACACAGAGCAGTTTCTCAGAAAGCTTCTTTCCAGTTTTGAACGGAAGATATTTCCTTTTTCACCATAGCCCTCTACGGGCTTCCAAATATCCCTTTGCCAATTCCACAAGAACAGCCTTAGCGAAAGGATTCTTGAAGGGAAAGATGTAACTCTGTGAGATGAATTAACAGAACACAGAGCAGTTTCTCAGAAAGCTTCTTTCCAGTTTTGAACGGAAGATATTTCCTTTTTCACCGTAGCCCTCTAGGGGCTTCCAAATATCCCTTTGCCAATTCCACAAGAACAGCCTTAGCGAAAGGCGTCTTGAAGGGAAAGATGTAACTCTGTGAGATGAATTAACAGAACACAGAGCAGTTTCTCAGAAAGCTTCTTTCCAGTTTTGAACGGAAGATATTTCCTTTTTCACCATAGCCCTCTATGGGCTTCCAAATATCCCTTTGCCAATTCCACAAGAACAGCCTTAGCGACAGGCTTCTTGAAGGGAAAGATGTAACTCTGTGAGATGAATTAACAGAACCCAGAGCAGTTTCTCAGAAAGCTTCTTTCCAGTTTTGAACGGAAGATATTTCCTTTTTCACCATAGCCCTCTATGGGCTTCCAAATATCCCTTTGCCAATTCCACAAGAACAGCCTTAGCGACAGGCGTCTTGAAGGGAAAGATGTAACTCTGTGAGATGAATTAACAGAACACAGAGCAGTTTCTCAGAAAGCTTCTTTCCAGTTTTGAACGGAAGATATTTCCTTTTTCACCATAGCCCTCTATGGGCTTCCAAATATCCCTTTGCCAATTCCACAAGAACAGCCTTAGCGAAAGGCGTGTTGAAGGGAAAGATGTAACTCTGTGAGATGAATTAACAGAACACAGAGCAGTTTTTCAGAAAGCTTCTTTCCAGTTTTGAAAGGAAGATATTTCCTTTTTCACCATAGCCCTCTATGGGCTTCCAAATATCCCTTTTCCAATTCCACAAGAACAGCCTTAGCGAAAGGCTTCTTGAAGGGAAAGATGTAACTCTGTGAGATGAATTAACAGAACACAGAGCAGTTTCTCAGAAAGCTTCTTTCCAGTTTTGAACGGAAGATATTTCCTTTTTCACCATAGCCCTCTATGGGCTTCCAAATATCCCTTTGCCAATTCCACAAGAACAGCCTTAGTGACAGGCTTCTTGAAGGGAAAGATGTAACTCTGTGAGATGAATTAACAGAACACAGAGCAGTTTCTCAGAAAGCTTCTTTCTAGTTTTGAACGCAAGATATTTCCTTTTTCACCATAGCCCTCTATGGGCTTCCAAATATCCCTTTGACAATTCCACAAGAACAGCCTTAGCGAAAGGCTTCTTGAAGGGAAAGATGTAACTCTGTGAGATGAATTAACAGAACACAGAGCAGTTTCTGAGAAAGCTTCTTTCCAGTTTTGAACGGAAGATATTTCCTTTTTCACCATAGCCCTCTACGGGCTTCCAAATATCCCTTTGCCAATTCCACAAGAACAGCCTTAGCGAAAGGATTCTTGAAGGGAAAGATGTAACTCTGTGAGATGAATTAACAGAACACAGAGCAGTTTCTCAGAAAGCTTCTTTCCAGTTTTGAACGGAAGATATTTCCTTTTTCACCATAGCCCTCTATGGGCTTCCAAATATCCCTTTGCCAATTCCACAAGAACAGCCTTAGCGAAAGGCGTCTTGAAGGGAAAGATGTAACTCTGTGAGATGAATTAACAGAACACAGAGCAGTTTCTCAGAAAGCTTCTTTCCAGTTTTGAACGGAAGATATTTCCTTTTTCACCATAGCCCTCTATGGGCTTCCAAATATCCCTTTGCCAATTCCACAAGAACAGCCTTAGCGACAGGCTTCTTGAAGGGAAAGATGTAACTCTGTGAGATGAATTAACAGAACACAGAGCAGTTTCTCAGAAAGCTTCTTTCCAGTTTTGAACGGAAGATATTTCCTTTTTCACCATAGCCCTCTATGGGCTTCCAAATATCCCTTTGCCAATTCCACAAGAACAGCCTTAGCGACAGGCTTCTTGAAGGGAAAGATGTAACTCTGTGAGATGAATTAACAGAACACAGAGCAGTTTCTCAGAAAGCTTCTTTCCAGTTTTGAACGGAAGATATTTCCTTTTTCACCAAAGCCCTCTATGGGCTTCCAAATATCCCTTTGCCAATTCCACAAGAACAGCCTTAGCGAAAGGCGTCTTGAAGGGAAAGATGTAACTCTGTGAGATGAATTAACAGAACACAGAGCAGTTTCTCAGAAAGCTTCTTTCCAGTTTTGAACGCAAGATATTTCCTTTTTCACCATAGCCCTCTATGGGCTTCCAAATATCCCTTTGACAATTCCACAAGAACAGCCTTAGCGAAAGGCTTCTTGAAGGGAAAGATGTAACTCTGTGAGATGAATTAACAGAACACAGAGCAGTTTCTGAGAAAGCTTCTTTCCAGTTTTGAACGGAAGATATTTCCTTTTTCACCATAGCCCTCTACGGGCTTCCAAATATCCCTTTGCCAATTCCACAAGAACAGCCTTAGCGAAAGGATTCTTGAAGGGAAAGATGTAACTCTGTGAGATGAATTAACACAACACAGAGCAGTTTCTCAGAAAGCTTCTTTCCAGTTTTGAACGGAAGATATTTCCTTTTTCACCATAGCCCTCTATGGGCTTCCAAATATCCCTTTGCCAATTCCACAAGAACAGCCTTAGCGAAAGGCGTCTTGAAGGGAAAGATGTAACTCTGTGAGATGAATTAACAGAACACAGAGCAGTTTCTCAGAAAGCTTCTTTCCAGTTTTGAGCGGAAGATATTTCCTTTTTCACCATAGCCCTCTATGGGCTTCCAAATATCCCTTTGCCAATTCCACAAGAACAGCCTTAGCGACAGGCTTCTTGAAGGGAAAGATGTAACTCTGTGAGATGAATTAACAGAACACAGAGCAGTTTCTCAGTAAGCTTCTTTCCAGTTTTGAACGGAAGATATTTCCTTTTTCACCATAGCCCTCTATGGGCTTCCAAATATCCCTTTGCCAATTCCACAAGAACAGCCTTAGCGACAGGCTTCTTGAAGGGAAAGATGTAACTCTGTGAGATGAATTAACAGAACACAGAGCAGTTTCTCAGAAAGCTTCTTTCCAGTTTTGAACGGAAGATATTTCCTTTTTCACCATAGCCCTCTATGGGCTTCCAAATATCCCTTTGCCAATTCCACAAGAACAGCCTTAGCGAAAGGCTTCTTGAAGGGAAAGATGTAACTCTGTGAGATGAATTAACAGAACACAGAGCAGTTTCTCAGAAAGCTTCTTTCCAGTTTTGAACGGAAGAATTTTCCTTTTTCACCATAGCCCTCTATGGGCTTCCAAATATCCCTTTGCCAATTCCACAAGAACAGCCTTAGCGAAAGGCTTCTTGAAGGGAAAGATGTAACTCTGTGAGATGAATTAACAGAACACAGAGCAGTTTCTCAGAAAGCTTCTTTCCAGTTTTGAACGGAAGATATTTCCTTTTCACCATAGCCCTCTATGGACTTCCAAATATCCCTTTACCAATTCCACAAGAACAGCCTTAGCGACAGGCTTCTTGAAGGGAAAGATGTAACTCTGTGAGATGAATTAACAGAACACAGAGCAGTTTCTCAGAAAGCTTCTTTCCAGTTATGAACGGAAGATATTTCCTTTTTCACCATAGCCCTCTATGGGCTTCCAAATATCCCTTTGCCAATTCCGCAAGAACAGCCTTAGCGACAGGCTTCTTGAAGGGAAAGATGTAACTCTGTGAGATGAATTAACAGAACACAGAGCAGTTTCTCAGAAAGCTTCTTTCAGGTTTTGAACGGAAGATATTTCCTTTTTCACCATAGCCCTCTATGGGCTTCCAAATATCCCTTTGCCAATTTCACAAGAACAGCCTTAGCGAAAGGCTTCTTGAAGAGAAATATGTAACTCTGTGAGATGAATTAACAGAACACAGAGCAGTTTCTCAGAAAGCTTCTTTCCAGTTTTGAACGGAAGATATTTCCTTTTTCACCATAGCCCTCTATGGGCTTCCAAATATCCCTTTGCCAATTCCACAAGAACAGCCTTAGCGACAGGCTTCTTGAAGGGAAAGATGTAACTCTGTGAGATGAATTAACAGAACACAGAGCAGTTTCTCAGAAAGCTTCTTTCCAGTTTTGAACGGAAGATATTTCCTTTTTCAAAATAGCCCTCTATGGGCTTCCAAAGATCCCTTTGACAATTCCACAAGAACAGCCTTAGCGACAGGTTTCTTGAAGGGAAAGATGTAACTCTGTGAGATGAACTAATAGAACACAGAGTAGTTTCTCAGAAAGCTTCTTTCTAGTTTTGAACGCAAGATATTTCCTTTTTCAACATAGCCCTCTATGGGCTTCCAAATATCCCTTTGCCAATTCCACAAGAACAGCCTTAGCGAAAGGCTTCTTGAAGGGAAAGATGTAACTCTGTGAGATGAATTAACAGAACACACAGCAGTTTCTCAGAAAGCTTCTTTCCAGTTTTGAACGGAAGATATTTCCTTTTTCACCATAGCCCTCTATGGGCTTCCAAATATCCCTTTGCCAATTCCACAAGAACAGCCTTAGCGAAAGGCTTCTTGAAGGGAAAGATGTAACTCTGTGAGATCAATTAACAGAACACAGAGCAGTTTCTCAGAAAGCTTCTTTCCAGTTTTGAACGGAAGATATTTCCTTTTTCACCATAGCCCTCTATGGGCTTCCAAATATCCCTTTGCCAATTCCACAAGAACAGCCTTAGCGAAAGGCTTCTTGAAGGGAAAGATGTAACTCTGTGAGATGAATTAACAGAACACAAAGCAGTTTCTCAGAAAGCTTCTTTCCAGTTTTGAACGGAAGATATTTCCTTTTTCACCATAGCCCTCTATGGGCTTCCAAATATCCCTTTGCCAATTCCACAAGAACAGCCTTAGCGACAGGCTTCTTGAAGGGAAAGATGTAACTCTGTGAGATGAATTAACAGAACACAGAGCAGTTTCTCAGAAAGCTTTTTTCCAGTTTTGAACGGAAGATATTTCCTTTTTCACCATAGCCCTCTATGGGCTTCCAAATATCCCTTTGCCAATTCCACAAGAACAGCCTTAGCGACAGGCTTCTTGAAGGGAAAGATGTAACTCTGTGAGATGAATTAACAGAACACAGAGCAGTTTCTCAGAAAGCTTCTTTCCAGTTTTGAACGGAAGATATTTCCTTTTTCACCATAGCCCTCTATGGGCTTCCAAATATCCCTTTGCCAATTCCGCAAGAACAGCCTTAGCGAAAGGCTTCTTGAAGGGAAAGATGTAACTCTGTGAGATGAATTAACAGAACACAGAGCAGTTTCTCAGAAAGCTTCTTTCAAGTTTTGAACGGAAGATATTTCCTTTTTCACCATAGCCCTCTATGGGCTTCCAAATATCCCTTTGCCAAATCCGCAAGAACAGCCTTAGCGAAAGGCTTCTTGAAGGGAAAGATGTAACTCTGTGAGATGAATTAACAGAACACAGAGCAGTTTCTCAGAAAGCTTCTTTCCAGTTTTGAACGGAAGATATTTCTTTTTTCACCATAGCCCTCTATGGGCTTCCAAATATCCCTTTGCCAATTCCACAAGAACAGCCTTAGCGACAGGCTTCTTGAAGGGAAAGATGTAACTCTGTGAGATGAACTAACAGAACACAGAGCAGTTTCTCAGAAAGCTTCTTTCCAGTTTTGAACGGAAGATATTTCCTTTTTCACCATAGCCCTCTCTGGGCTTCCAAATATCCCTTTGCCAATTCCACAAGAACAGCCTTAGCGACAGGCGTCTTGAAGGGAAAGATGTAACTCTGTGAGATGAATTAACAGAACACAGAGCAGTTTCTCAGAAAGCTTCTTTCCAGTTTTGAACGGAAGATATTTCCTTTTTCACCATAGCCCTCTATGGGCTTCCAAATATCCCTTTGCCAATTCCACAAGAACAGCCTTAGCGACAGGCTTCTTGAAGGGAAAGATGTAACTCTGTGAGATGAATTAACAGAACACAGAGCAGTTTCTCAGAAAGCTTCTTTCCAGTTTTGAACGGAAGATATTTCCTTTTTCACCATAGCCCTCTATGGGCTTCCAAATATCCCTTTGCCAATTCCACAAGAACAGCCTTAGCGAAAGGCTTCTTGAAGGGAAAGATGTAACTCTGTGAGATGAATTAACAGAACACAGAGCAGTTTCTCAGAAAGCTTCTTTCCAGTTTTGAACGGAAGATATTTCCTTTTTCACCATAGCCCTCTATGGGCTTCCAAATATCCCTTTGCCAATTCCACAAGAACAGCCTTAGCGACAGGCTTCTTGAAGGGAAAGATGTAACTCTGTGAGATGAACTAACAGAACACAGAGCAGTTTCTCAGAAAGCTTCTTTCTAGTTTTGAACGCAAGATATTTCCTTTTTCACCATAGCCCTCTATGGGCTTCCAAATATCCCTTTGACAATTCCACAAGAACAGCCTTAGCGAAAGGCTTCTTGAAGGGAAAGATGTAACTCTGTGAGATGAATTAACAGAACACAGAGCAGTTTCTCAGAAAGCTTCTTTCCAGTTTTGAACGGAAGATATTTCCTTTTTCACCATAGCCCTCTACGGGCTTCCAAATATCCCTTTGCCAATTCCACAAGAACAGCCTTAGCGAAAGGATTCTTGAAGGGAAAGATGTAACTCTGTGAGATGAATTAACAGAACACAGAGCAGTTTCTCAGAAAGCTTCTTTCCAGTTTTGAACGGAAGATATTTCCTTTTTCACCGTAGCCCTCTAGGGGCTTCCAAATATCCCTTTGCCAATTCCACAAGAACAGCCTTAGCGAAAGGCGTCTTGAAGGGAAAGATGTAACTCTGTGAGATGAATTAACAGAACACAGAGCAGTTTCTCAGAAAGCTTCTTTCCAGTTTTGAACGGAAGATATTTCCTTTTTCACCATAGCCCTCTATGGGCTTCCAAATATCCCTTTGCCAATTCCACAAGAACAGCCTTAGCGACAGGCTTCTTGAAGGGAAAGATGTAACTCTGTGAGATGAATTAACAGAACCCAGAGCAGTTTCTCAGAAAGCTTCTTTCCAGTTTTGAACGGAAGATATTTCCTTTTTCACCATAGCCCTCTATGGGCTTCCAAATATCCCTTTGCCAATTCCACAAGAACAGCCTTAGCGACAGGCGTCTTGAAGGGAAAGATGTAACTCTGTGAGATGAATTAACAGAACACAGAGCAGTTTCTCAGAAAGCTTCTTTCCAGTTTTGAACGGAAGATATTTCCTTTTTCACCATAGCCCTCTATGGGCTTCCAAATATCCCTTTGCCAATTCCACAAGAACAGCCTTAGCGAAAGGCGTCTTGAAGGGAAAGATGTAACTCTGTGAGATGAATTAACAGAACACAGAGCAGTTTTTCAGAAAGCTTCTTTCCAGTTTTGAACGGAAGATATTTCCTTTTTCACCATAGCCCTCTATGGGCTTCCAAATATCCCTTTGCCAATTCCACAAGAACAGCCTTAGCGACAGGCGTCTTGAAGGGAAAGATGTAACTCTGTGAGATGAATTAACAGAACACAGAGCAGTTTCTCAGAAAGCTTCTTTCCAGTTTTGAACGGAAGATATTTCCTTTTTCACCATAGCCCTCTATGGGCTTCCAAATATCCCTTTGCCAATTCCACAAGAACAGCCTTAGCGAAAGACTTCTTGAAGGGAAAGATGTAACTCTGTGAGATGAATTAAGAGAACACAGAGCAGTTTCTCAGAAAGCTTCTTTCCAGTTTTGAACGGAAGATATTTCCTTTTTCACCATAGCCCTCTATGGGCTTCCAAATATCCCTTTGCCAATTCCACAAGAACAGCCTTAGCGACAGGCTTCTTGAAGGGAAAGATGTAACTCTGTGAGATGAACTAACAGAACACAGAGCAGTTTCTCAGAAAGCTTCTTTCCAGTTTTGAACGGAAGATATTTCCTTTTTCACCATAGCCCTCTATGGGCTTCCAAATATCCCTTTGCCAATTCCACAAGAACAGCCTTAGCGAAAGGCTTCTTGAAGGGAAAGATGTAACTCTGTGAGATGAATTAACAGAACACAGAGCAGTTTCTCAGAAAGCTTCTTTCAAGTTTTGAAGGGAAGATATTTCCTTTTTCACCATAGCCCTCTATGGGCTTCCAAATATCCCTTTGCCAATTCCACAAGAACAGCCTTAGCGACAGGCTTCTTGAAGGGAAAGATGTAACTCTGTGAGATGAACTAACAGAACACAGAGCAGTTTCTCAGAAAGCTTCTTTCCAGTTTTGAACGGAAGATATTTCCTTTTTCACCATAGCCCTCTATGGGCTTCCAAATATCCCTTTGCCAATTCCACAAGAACAGCCTTAGCGACAGGCTTCTTGAAGGGAAATATGTAACTCTGTGAGATGAATTAACAGAACACAGAGCAGTTTCTCAGAAAGCTTCTTTCCAGTTTTGAACGGAAGATATTTCCTTTTTCACCATAGCCCTCTATGGGCTTCCAAATATCCCTTTGCCAATTCCACAAGAACAGCCTTAGCGACAGGCTTCTTGAAGGGAAAGATGTAACTCTGTGAGATGAACTAACAGAACACAGAGCAGTTTCTCAGAAAGCTTCTTTCCAGTTTTGAACGGAAGATATTTCCTTTTTCACCATAGCCCTCTATGGGCTTCCAAATTTCCCTTTGCCAATTCCACAAGAACAGCCTTAGCGACAGGCTTCTTGAAGGGAAAGATGTAACTCTGTGAGATGAATTAACAGAACACAGAGCAGTTTCTCAGAAAGCTTCTTTCCAGTTTTGAACGGAAGATATTTCCTTTTTCACGATAGCCCTCTATGGGCTTCCAAATATCCCTTTGCCAATTCCACAAGAACAGCCTTAGCGAAAGGCTTCTTGAAGGGAAAGATGTAACTCTGTGAGATGAATTAACAGAACACAGAGCAGTTTCTCAGAAAGCTTCTTTCCAGTTTTGAACGGAAGATATTTCCTTTTTCACCATAGCCCTCTATGGGCTTCCAAATATCCCTTTGCCAATTCCACAAGAACAGCCTTAGCGACAGGTTTCTTGAAGGGAAAGATGTAACTCTGTGAGATGAACTAACAGAACACAGAGCAGTTTCTCAGAAAGCTTCTTTCCAGTTTTGAACGGAAGATATTTCCTTTTTCACCATAGCCCTCTATGGGCTTCCAAATATCCCTTTGCCAATTCCACAAGAACAGCCTTAGCGACAGGCTTCTTGAAGGGAAAGATGTAACTCTGTGAGATGAATTAACAGAACACAGAGCAGTTTCTCAGAAAGCTTCTTTCCAGTTTTGAACGGAAGATATTTCCTTTTTCACCATAGCCCTCTACGGGCTTCCAAATATCCCTTTGCCAATTCCACAAGAACAGCCTTAGCGACAGGCTTCTTGAAGGGAAATATGTAACTCTGTGAGATGAATTAACAGAACACAGAGCAGTTTCTCAGAAAGCTTCTTTCCAGTTTTGAACGGAAGATATTTCCTTTTTCACCATAGCCCTCTATGGGCTTCCAAATATCCCTTTGCCAATTCCACAAGAACAGCCTTAGCGAAAGGCTTCTTGAAGGGAAAGATGTAACTCTGTGAGATGAATTAACAGAACACAGAGCAGTTTCTCAGAAAGCTTCTTTCCAGTTTTGAACGGAAGATATTTCTTTTTTCACCATAGCCCTCTATGGGCTTCCAAATATCCCTTTGCCAATTCCACAAGAACAGGCTTAGCGAAAGGCTTCTTGAAGGGAAAGATGTAACTCTGTGAGATGAATTAACAGAACACAGAGCAGTTTCTCAGAAAGCTTCTTTCCATTTTTGAACGGAAGATATTTCCTTTTTCACCAGAGCCCTCTATGGGCTTCCAAATATCCCTTTGCCAATTCCACAAGAACAGCCTTAGCGACAGGCTTCTTGAAGGGAAAGATGTAACTCTGTGAGATGAATTAACAGAACACAGAGCAGTTTCTCAGAAAGCTTCTTTCCAGATTTGAACGGAAGATATTTCCTTTTTCACCATAGCCCTCTATGGGCTTCCAAATATCCCTTTGCCAATTCCACAAGAACAGCCTTAGCGACAGGCTTCTTGAAGGGAAAGATGTAACTCTGTGAGATGAATTAACAGAACACAGAGCAGTTTCTCAGAAAGCTTCTTTCCAGTTATGAACGGAAGATATTTCCTTTTTCACCATAGCCCTCTATGGGCTTCCAAATATCCCTTTGCCAATTCCGCAAGAACAGCCTTAGCGACAGGCTTCTTGAAGGGAAAGATGTAACTCTGTGAGATGAATTAACAGAACACAGAGCAGTTTCTCAGAAAGCTTCTTTCAGGTTTTGAACGGAAGATATTTCCTTTTTCACCATAGCCCTCTATGGGCTTCCAAATATCCCTTTGCCAATTTCACAAGAACAGCCTTAGCGAAAGGCTTCTTGAAGAGAAATATGTAACTCTGTGAGATGAATTAACAGAACACAGAGCAGTTTCTCAGAAAGCTTCTTTCCAGTTTTGAACGGAAGATATTTCCTTTTTCACCATAGCCCTCTATGGGCTTCCAAATATCCCTTTGCCAATTCCACAAGAACAGCCTTAGCGACAGGCTTCTTGAAGGGAAAGATGTAACTCTGTGAGATGAATTAACAGAACACAGAGCAGTTTCTCAGAAAGCTTCTTTCCAGTTTTGAACGGAAGATATTTCCTTTTTCAAAATAGCCCTCTATGGGCTTCCAAAGATCCCTTTGACAATTCCACAAGAACAGCCTTAGCGACAGGTTTCTTGAAGGGAAAGATGTAACTCTGTGAGATGAACTAATAGAACACAGAGTAGTTTCTCAGAAAGCTTCTTTCTAGTTTTGAACGCAAGATATTTCCTTTTTCAACATAGCCCTCTATGGGCTTCCAAATATCCCTTTGCCAATTCCACAAGAACAGCCTTAGCGAAAGGCTTCTTGAAGGGAAAGATGTAACTCTGTGAGATGAATTAACAGAACACACAGCAGTTTCTCAGAAAGCTTCTTTCCAGTTTTGAACGGAAGATATTTCCTTTTTCACCATAGCCCTCTATGGGCTTCCAAATATCCCTTTGCCAATTCCACAAGAACAGCCTTAGCGAAAGGCTTCTTGAAGGGAAAGATGTAACTCTGTGAGATCAATTAACAGAACACAGAGCAGTTTCTCAGAAAGCTTCTTTCCAGTTTTGAACGGAAGATATTTCCTTTTTCACCATAGCCCTCTATGGGCTTCCAAATATCCCTTTGCCAATTCCACAAGAACAGCCTTAGCGAAAGGCTTCTTGAAGGGAAAGATGTAACTCTGTGAGATGAATTAACAGAACACAAAGCAGTTTCTCAGAAAGCTTCTTTCCAATTTTGAACGGAAGATATTTCCTTTTTCACCATAGCCCTCTATGGGCTTCCAAATATCCCTTTGCCAATTCCACAAGAACAGCCTTAGCGACAGGCTTCTTGAAGGGAAAGATGTAACTCTGTGAGATGAATTAACAGAACACAGAGCAGTTTCTCAGAAAGCTTTTTTCCAGTTTTGAACGGAAGATATTTCCTTTTTCACCATAGCCCTCTATGGGCTTCCAAATATCCCTTTGCCAATTCCACAAGAACAGCCTTAGCGACAGGCTTCTTGAAGGGAAAGATGTAACTCTGTGAGATGAATTAACAGAACACAGAGCAGTTTCTCAGAAAGCTTCTTTCCAGTTTTGAACGGAAGATATTTCCTTTTTCACCATAGCCCTCTATGGGCTTCCAAATATCCCTTTGCCAATTCCGCAAGAACAGCCTTAGCGAAAGGCTTCTTGAAGGGAAAGATGTAACTCTGTGAGATGAATTAACAGAACACAGAGCAGTTTCTCAGAAAGCTTCTTTCAAGTTTTGAACGGAAGATATTTCCTTTTTCACCATAGCCCTCTATGGGCTTCCAAATATCCCTTTGCCAAATCCGCAAGAACAGCCTTAGCGAAAGCCTTCTTGAAGGGAAAGATGTAACTCTGTGAGATGAATTAACAGAACACAGAGCAGTTTCTCAGAAAGCTTCTTTCCAGTTTTGAACGGAAGATATTTCTTTTTTCACCATAGCCCTCTATGGGCTTCCAAATATCCCTTTGCCAATTCCACAAGAACAGCCTTAGCGACAGGCTTCTTGAAGGGAAAGATGTAACTCTGTGAGATGAATTAACAGAACACAGAGCAGTTTCTCAGAAAGCTTCTTTCCAGTTTTGAACGGAAGATATTTCCTTTTTCACCATAGCCCTCTATGGGCTTCCAAATATCCCTTTTCCAATTCCACAAGAACAGCCTTAGCGAAAGGCTTCTTGAAGGGAAAGATGTAACTCTGTGAGATGAATTAACGGAACACAGAGCAGTTTCTCAGAAAGCTTCTTTCCAGTTTTGAACGGAAGATATTTCCTTTTTCACCATAGCCCTCTACGGGCTTCCAAATATCCCTTTGCCAATTCCACAAGAACAGCCTTAGCGACAGGCTTCTTGAAGGGAAAGATGTAACTCTGTGAGATGAACTAACAGAACACAGAGCAGTTTCTCAGAAAGCTTCTTTCCAGTTTTGAACGGAAGATATTTCCTTTTTCACCATAGCCCTCTAAGGGCTTCCAAATATCCCTTTGCCAATTCCACAAGAACAGCCTTAGCGAAAGGCTTCTTGAAGGGAAAGATGTAACTCTGTGAGATGAATTAACAGAACACAGAGCAGTTTCTCAGAAAGCTTCTTTCCAGTTTTGAACGGAAGATATTTCCTTTTTCACCATAGCCCTCTATGGGCTTCCAAATATCCCTTTGCCAATTCCACAAGAACAGCCTTAGCGAAAGGATTCTTGAAGGGAAAGATGTAACTCTGTGAGATGAATTAACAGAACACAGAGCAGTTTCTCAGAAAGCTTCTTTCCAGTTTTGAACGGAAGATATTTCCTTTTTCACCATAGCCCTCTATGGGCTTCCAAATATCCCTTTGCCAATTCCACAAGAACAGCCTTAGCGACAGGCGTCTTGAAGGGAAAGATGTAACTCTGTGAGATGAATTAACAGAACACAGAGCAGTTTCTCAGAAAGCTTCTTTCCAGTTTTGAACGGAAGATATTTCCTTTTTCACCATAGCCCTCTATGGGCTTCCAAATATCCCTTTGCCAATTCCACAAGAACAGCCTTAGCGACAGGCTTCTTGAAGGGAAAGATGTAACTCTGTGAGATGAATTAACAGAACACAGAGCAGTTTCTCAGAAAGCTTCTTTCCAGTTTTGAACGGAAGATATTTCCTTTTTCACCAAAGCCCTCTATGGGCTTCCAAATATCCCTTTGCCAATTCCACAAGAACAGCCTTAGCGAAAGGCGTCTTGAAGGGAAAGATGTAACTCTGTGAGATGAATTAACAGAACACAGAGCAGTTTCTCAGAAAGCTTCTTTCCAGTTTTGAACGCAAGATATTTCCTTTTTCACCATAGCCCTCTATGGGCTTCCAATTATCCCTTTGACAATTCCACAAGAACAGCCTTAGCGAAAGGCTTCTTGAAGGGAAAGATGTAACTCTGTGAGATGAATTAACAGAACACAGAGCAGTTTCTGAGAAAGCTTCTTTCCAGTTTTGAACGGAAGATATTTCCTTTTTCACCATAGCCCTCTACGGGCTTCCAAATATCCCTTTGCCAATTCCACAAGAACAGCCTTAGCGAAAGGATTCTTGAAGGGAAAGATGTAACTCTGTGAGATGAATTAACACAACACAGAGCAGTTTCTCAGAAAGCTTCTTTCCAGTTTTGAACGGAAGATATTTCCTTTTTCACCATAGCCCTCTATGGGCTTCCAAATATCCCTTTGCCAATTCCACAAGAACAGCCTTAGCGAAAGGCGTCTTGAAGGGAAAGATGTAACTCTGTGAGATGAATTAACAGAACACAGAGCAGTTTCTCAGAAAGCTTCTTTCCAGTTTTGAGCGGAAGATATTTCCTTTTTCACCATAGCCCTCTATGGGCTTCCAAATATCCCTTTGCCAATTCCACAAGAACAGCCTTAGCGACAGGCTTCTTGAAGGGAAAGATGTAACTCTGTGAGATGAATTAACAGAACACAGAGCAGTTTCTCAGTAAGCTTCTTTCCAGTTTTGAACGGAAGATATTTCCTTTTTCACCATAGCCCTCTATGGGCTTCCAAATATCCCTTTGCCAATTCCACAAGAACAGCCTTAGCGACAGGCTTCTTGAAGGGAAAGATGTAACTCTGTGAGATGAATTAACAGAACACAGAGCAGTTTCTCAGAAAGCTTCTTTCCAGTTTTGAACGGAAGATATTTCCTTTTTCACCATAGCCCTCTATGGGCTTCCAAATATCCCTTTGCCAATTCCACAAGAACAGCCTTAGCGAAAGGCTTCTTGAAGGGAAAGATGTAACTCTGTGAGATGAATTAACAGAACACAGAGCAGTTTCTCAGAAAGCTTCTTTCCAGTTTTGAACGGAAGAATTTTCCTTTTTCACCATAGCCCTCTATGGGCTTCCAAATATCCCTTTGCCAATTCCACAAGAACAGCCTTAGCGAAAGGCTTCTTGAAGGGAAAGATGTAACTCTGTGAGATGAATTAACAGAACACAGAGCAGTTTCTCAGAAAGCTTCTTTCCAGTTTTGAACGGAAGATATTTCCTTTTCACCATAGCCCTCTATGGACTTCCAAATATCCCTTTACCAATTCCACAAGAACAGCCTTAGCGACAGGCTTCTTGAAGGGAAAGATGTAACTCTGTGAGATGAATTAACAGAACACAGAGCAGTTTCTCAGAAAGCTTCTTTCCAGTTATGAACGGAAGATATTTCCTTTTTCACCATAGCCCTCTATGGGCTTCCAAATATCCCTTTGCCAATTCCGCAAGAACAGCCTTAGCGACAGGCTTCTTGAAGGGAAAGATGTAACTCTGTGAGATGAATTAACAGAACACAGAGCAGTTTCTCAGAAAGCTTCTTTCAGGTTTTGAACGGAAGATATTTCCTTTTTCACCATAGCCCTCTATGGGCTTCCAAATATCCCTTTGCCAATTTCACAAGAACAGCCTTAGCGAAAGGCTTCTTGAAGAGAAATATGTAACTCTGTGAGATGAATTAACAGAACACAGAGCAGTTTCTCAGAAAGCTTCTTTCCAGTTTTGAACGGAAGATATTTCCTTTTTCACCATAGCCCTCTATGGGCTTCCAAATATCCCTTTGCCAATTCCACAAGAACAGCCTTAGCGACAGGCTTCTTGAAGGGAAAGATGTAACTCTGTGAGATGAATTAAGAGAACACAGAGCAGTTTCTCAGAAAGCTTCTTTCCAGTTTTGAACGGAAGATATTTCCTTTTTCAAAATAGCCCTCTATGGGCTTCCAAAGATCCCTTTGACAATTCCACAAGAACAGCCTTAGCGACAGGTTTCTTGAAGGGAAAGATGTAACTCTGTGAGATGAACTAATAGAACACAGAGTAGTTTCTCAGAAAGCTTCTTTCTAGTTTTGAACGCAAGATATTTCCTTTTTCAACATAGCCCTCTATGGGCTTCCAAATATCCCTTTGCCAATTCCACAAGAACAGCCTTAGCGAAAGGCTTCTTGAAGGGAAAGATGTAACTCTGTGAGATGAATTAACAGAACACACAGCAGTTTCTCAGAAAGCTTCTTTCCAGTTTTGAACGGAAGATATTTCCTTTTTCACCATAGCCCTCTATGGGCTTCCAAATATCCCTTTGCCAATTCCACAAGAACAGCCTTAGCGAAAGGCTTCTTGAAGGGAAAGATGTAACTCTGTGAGATCAATTAACAGAACACAGAGCAGTTTCTCAGAAAGCTTCTTTCCAGTTTTGAACGGAAGATATTTCCTTTTTCACCATAGCCCTCTATGGGCTTCCAAATATCCCTTTGCCAATTCCACAAGAACAGCCTTAGCGAAAGGCTTCTTGAAGGGAAAGATGTAACTCTGTGAGATGAATTAACAGAACACAAAGCAGTTTCTCAGAAAGCTTCTTTCCAGTTTTGAACGGAAGATATTTCCTTTTTCACCATAGCCCTCTATGGGCTTCCAAATATCCCTTTGCCAATTCCACAAGAACAGCCTTAGCGACAGGCTTCTTGAAGGGAAAGATGTAACTCTGTGAGATGAATTAACAGAACACAGAGCAGTTTCTCAGAAAGCTTTTTTCCAGTTTTGAACGGAAGATATTTCCTTTTTCACCATAGCCCTCTATGGGCTTCCAAATATCCCTTTGCCAATTCCACAAGAACAGCCTTAGCGACAGGCTTCTTGAAGGGAAAGATGTAACTCTGTGAGATGAATTAACAGAACACAGAGCAGTTTCTCAGAAAGCTTCTTTCCAGTTTTGAACGGAAGATATTTCCTTTTTCACCATAGCCCTCTATGGGCTTCCAAATATCCCTTTGCCAATTCCGCAAGAACAGCCTTAGCGAAAGGCTTCTTGAAGGGAAAGATGTAACTCTGTGAGATGAATTAACAGAACACAGAGCAGTTTCTCAGAAAGCTTCTTTCAAGTTTTGAACGGAAGATATTTCCTTTTTCACCATAGCCCTCTATGGGCTTCCAAATATCCCTTTGCCAAATCCGCAAGAACAGCCTTAGCGAAAGGCTTCTTGAAGGGAAAGATGTAACTCTGTGAGATGAATTAACAGAACACAGAGCAGTTTCTCAGAAAGCTTCTTTCCAGTTTTGAACGGAAGATATTTCTTTTTTCACCATAGCCCTCTATGGGCTTCCAAATATCCCTTTGCCAATTCCACAAGAACAGCCTTAGCGACAGGCTTCTTGAAGGGAAAGATGTAACTCTGTGAGATGAACTAACAGAACACAGAGCAGTTTCTCAGAAAGCTTCTTTCCAGTTTTGAACGGAAGATATTTCCTTTTTCACCATAGCCCTCTCTGGGCTTCCAAATATCCCTTTGCCAATTCCACAAGAACAGCCTTAGCGACAGGCGTCTTGAAGGGAAAGATGTAACTCTGTGAGATGAATTAACAGAACACAGAGCAGTTTCTCAGAAAGCTTCTTTCCAGTTTTGAACGGAAGATATTTCCTTTTTCACCATAGCCCTCTATGGGCTTCCAAATATCCCTTTGCCAATTCCACAAGAACAGCCTTAGCGACAGGCTTCTTGAAGGGAAAGATGTAACTCTGTGAGATGAATTAACAGAACACAGAGCAGTTTCTCAGAAAGCTTCTTTCCAGTTTTGAACGGAAGATATTTCCTTTTTCACCATAGCCCTCTATGGGCTTCCAAATATCCCTTTGCCAATTCCACAAGAACAGCCTTAGCGAAAGGCTTCTTGAAGGGAAAGATGTAACTCTGTGAGATGAATTAACAGAACACAGAGCAGTTTCTCAGAAAGCTTCTTTCCAGTTTTGAACGGAAGATATTTCCTTTTTCACCATAGCCCTCTATGGGCTTCCAAATATCCCTTTGCCAATTCCACAAGAACAGCCTTAGCGACAGGCTTCTTGAAGGGAAAGATGTAACTCTGTGAGATGAACTAACAGAACACAGAGCAGTTTCTCAGAAAGCTTCTTTCTAGTTTTGAACGCAAGATATTTCCTTTTTCACCATAGCCCTCTATGGGCTTCCAAATATCCCTTTGACAATTCCACAAGAACAGCCTTAGCGAAAGGCTTCTTGAAGGGAAAGATGTAACTCTGTGAGATGAATTAACAGAACACAGAGCAGTTTCTCAGAAAGCTTCTTTCCAGTTTTGAACGGAAGATATTTCCTTTTTCACCATAGCCCTCTACGGGCTTCCAAATATCCCTTTGCCAATTCCACAAGAACAGCCTTAGCGAAAGGATTCTTGAAGGGAAAGATGTAACTCTGTGAGATGAATTAACAGAACACAGAGCAGTTTCTCAGAAAGCTTCTTTCCAGTTTTGAACGGAAGATATTTCCTTTTTCACCGTAGCCCTCTAGGGGCTTCCAAATATCCCTTTGCCAATTCCACAAGAACAGCCTTAGCGAAAGGCGTCTTGAAGGGAAAGATGTAACTCTGTGAGATGAATTAACAGAACACAGAGCAGTTTCTCAGAAAGCTTCTTTCCAGTTTTGAACGGAAGATATTTCCTTTTTCACCATAGCCCTCTATGGGCTTCCAAATATCCCTTTGCCAATTCCACAAGAACAGCCTTAGCGACAGGCTTCTTGAAGGGAAAGATGTAACTCTGTGAGATGAATTAACAGAACCCAGAGCAGTTTCTCAGAAAGCTTCTTTCCAGTTTTGAACGGAAGATATTTCCTTTTTCACCATAGCCCTCTATGGGCTTCCAAATATCCCTTTGCCAATTCCACAAGAACAGCCTTAGCGACAGGCGTCTTGAAGGGAAAGATGTAACTCTGTGAGATGAATTAACAGAACACAGAGCAGTTTCTCAGAAAGCTTCTTTCCAGTTTTGAACGGAAGATATTTCCTTTTTCACCATAGCCCTCTATGGGCTTCCAAATATCCCTTTGCCAATTCCACAAGAACAGCCTTAGCGAAAGGCGTCTTGAAGGGAAAGATGTAACTCTGTGAGATGAATTAACAGAACACAGAGCAGTTTTTCAGAAAGCTTCTTTCCAGTTTTGAACGGAAGATATTTCCTTTTTCACCATAGCCCTCTATGGGCTTCCAAATATCCCTTTGCCAATTCCACAAGAACAGCCTTAGCGACAGGCGTCTTGAAGGGAAAGATGTAACTCTGTGAGATGAATTAACAGAACACAGAGCAGTTTCTCAGAAAGCTTCTTTCCAGTTTTGAACGGAAGATATTTCCTTTTTCACCATAGCCCTCTATGGGCTTCCAAATATCCCTTTGCCAATTCCACAAGAACAGCCTTAGCGAAAGACTTCTTGAAGGGAAAGATGTAACTCTGTGAGATGAATTAAGAGAACACAGAGCAGTTTCTCAGAAAGCTTCTTTCCAGTTTTGAACGGAAGATATTTCCTTTTTCACCATAGCCCTCTATGGGCTTCCAAATATCCCTTTGCCAATTCCACAAGAACAGCCTTAGCGACAGGCTTCTTGAAGGGAAAGATGTAACTCTGTGAGATGAACTAACAGAACACAGAGCAGTTTCTCAGAAAGCTTCTTTCCAGTTTTGAACGGAAGATATTTCCTTTTTCACCATAGCCCTCTATGGGCTTCCAAATATCCCTTTGCCAATTCCACAAGAACAGCCTTAGCGAAAGGCTTCTTGAAGGGAAAGATGTAACTCTGTGAGATGAATTAACAGAACACAGAGCAGTTTCTCAGAAAGCTTCTTTCAAGTTTTGAAGGGAATATATTTCCTTTTTCACCATAGCCCTCTATGGGCTTCCAAATATCCCTTTGCCAATTCCACAAGAACAGCCTTAGCGACAGGCTTCTTGAAGGGAAAGATGTAACTCTGTGAGATGAACTAACAGAACACAGAGCAGTTTCTCAGAAAGCTTCTTTCCAGTTTTGAACGGAAGATATTTCCTTTTTCACCATAGCCCTCTATGGGCTTCCAAATATCCCTTTGCCAATTCCACAAGAACAGCCTTAGCGACAGGCTTCTTGAAGGGAAATATGTAACTCTGTGAGATGAATTAACAGAACACAGAGCAGTTTCTCAGAAAGCTTCTTTCCAGTTTTGAACGGAAGATATTTCCTTTTTCACCATAGCCCTCTATGGGCTTCCAAATATCCCTTTGCCAATTCCACAAGAACAGCCTTAGCGACAGGCTTCTTGAAGGGAAAGATGTAACTCTGTGAGATGAACTAACAGAACACAGAGCAGTTTCTCAGAAAGCTTCTTTCCAGTTTTGAACGGAAGATATTTCCTTTTTCACCATAGCCCTCTATGGGCTTCCAAATTTCCCTTTGCCAATTCCACAAGAACAGCCTTAGCGACAGGCTTCTTGAAGGGAAAGATGTAACTCTGTGAGATGAATTAACAGAACACAGAGCAGTTTCTCAGAAAGCTTCTTTCCAGTTTTGAACGGAAGATATTTCCTTTTTCACGATAGCCCTCTATGGGCTTCCAAATATCCCTTTGCCAATTCCACAAGAACAGCCTTAGCGAAAGGCTTCTTGAAGGGAAAGATGTAACTCTGTGAGATGAATTAACAGAACACAGAGCAGTTTCTCAGAAAGCTTCTTTCCAGTTTTGAACGGAAGATATTTCCTTTTTCACCATAGCCCTCTATGGGCTTCCAAATATCCCTTTGCCAATTCCACAAGAACAGCCTTAGCGACAGGTTTCTTGAAGGGAAAGATGTAACTCTGTGAGATGAACTAACAGAACACAGAGCAGTTTCTCAGAAAGCTTCTTTCCAGTTTTGAACGGAAGATATTTCCTTTTTCACCATAGCCCTCTATGGGCTTCCAAATATCCCTTTGCCAATTCCACAAGAACAGCCTTAGCGACAGGCTTCTTGAAGGGAAAGATGTAACTCTGTGAGATGAATTAACAGAACACAGAGCAGTTTCTCAGAAAGCTTCTTTCCAGTTTTGAACGGAAGATATTTCCTTTTTCACCATAGCCCTCTACGGGCTTCCAAATATCCCTTTGCCAATTCCACAAGAACAGCCTTAGCGACAGGCTTCTTGAAGGGAAATATGTAACTCTGTGAGATGAATTAACAGAACACAGAGCAGTTTCTCAGAAAGCTTCTTTCCAGTTTTGAACGGAAGATATTTCCTTTTTCACCATAGCCCTCTATGGGCTTCCAAATATCCCTTTGCCAATTCCACAAGAACAGCCTTAGCGAAAGGCTTCTTGAAGGGAAAGATGTAACTCTGTGAGATGAATTAACAGAACACAGAGCAGTTTCTCAGAAAGCTTCTTTCCAGTTTTGAACGGAAGATATTTCTTTTTTCACCATAGCCCTCTATGGGCTTCCAAATATCCCTTTGCCAATTCCACAAGAACAGGCTTAGCGAAAGGCTTCTTGAAGGGAAAGATGTAACTCTGTGAGATGAATTAACAGAACACAGAGCAGTTTCTCAGAAAGCTTCTTTCCATTTTTGAACGGAAGATATTTCCTTTTTCACCAGAGCCCTCTATGGGCTTCCAAATATCCCTTTGCCAATTCCACAAGAACAGCCTTAGCGACAGGCTTCTTGAAGGGAAAGATGTAACTCTGTGAGATGAATTAACAGAACACAGAGCAGTTTCTCAGAAAGCTTCTTTCCAGATTTGAACGGAAGATATTTCCTTTTTCACCATAGCCCTCTATGGGCTTCCAAATATCCCTTTGCCAATTCCACAAGAACAGCCTTAGCGACAGGCTTCTTGAAGGGAAAGATGTAACTCTGTGAGATGAATTAACAGAACACAGAGCAGTTTCTCAGAAAGCTTCTTTCCAGTTATGAACGGAAGATATTTCCTTTTTCACCATAGCCCTCTATGGGCTTCCAAATATCCCTTTGCCAATTCCGCAAGAACAGCCTTAGCGACAGGCTTCTTGAAGGGAAAGATGTAACTCTGTGAGATGAATTAACAGAACACAGAGCAGTTTCTCAGAAAGCTTCTTTCAGGTTTTGAACGGAAGATATTTCCTTTTTCACCATAGCCCTCTATGGGCTTCCAAATATCCCTTTGCCAATTTCACAAGAACAGCCTTAGCGAAAGGCTTCTTGAAGAGAAATATGTAACTCTGTGAGATGAATTAACAGAACACAGAGCAGTTTCTCAGAAAGCTTCTTTCCAGTTTTGAACGGAAGATATTTCCTTTTTCACCATAGCCCTCTATGGGCTTCCAAATATCCCTTTGCCAATTCCACAAGAACAGCCTTAGCG
Organism: Chlorocebus sabaeus; assembly: GCF_047675955.1. NCBI lineage: Eukaryota > Metazoa > Chordata > Mammalia > Primates > Cercopithecidae > Chlorocebus > Chlorocebus sabaeus. The sequence continues at coordinate 191,877 of NW_027327751.1, read as the reverse complement.
ACAGGCTTCTTGAAGGGAAAGATGTAACTCTGTGAGATGAATTAACAGAACACAGAGCAGTTTCTCAGAAAGCTTCTTTCCAGTTTTGAACGGAAGATATTTCCTTTTTCAAAATAGCCCTCTATGGGCTTCCAAAGATCCCTTTGACAATTCCACAAGAACAGCCTTAGCGACAGGTTTCTTGAAGGGAAAGATGTAACTCTGTGAGATGAACTAATAGAACACAGAGTAGTTTCTCAGAAAGCTTCTTTCTAGTTTTGAACGCAAGATATTTCCTTTTTCAACATAGCCCTCTATGGGCTTCCAAATATCCCTTTGCCAATTCCACAAGAACAGCCTTAGCGAAAGGCTTCTTGAAGGGAAAGATGTAACTCTGTGAGATGAATTAACAGAACACACAGCAGTTTCTCAGAAAGCTTCTTTCCAGTTTTGAACGGAAGATATTTCCTTTTTCACCATAGCCCTCTATGGGCTTCCAAATATCCCTTTGCCAATTCCACAAGAACAGCCTTAGCGAAAGGCTTCTTGAAGGGAAAGATGTAACTCTGTGAGATCAATTAACAGAACACAGAGCAGTTTCTCAGAAAGCTTCTTTCCAGTTTTGAACGGAAGATATTTCCTTTTTCACCATAGCCCTCTATGGGCTTCCAAATATCCCTTTGCCAATTCCACAAGAACAGCCTTAGCGAAAGGCTTCTTGAAGGGAAAGATGTAACTCTGTGAGATGAATTAACAGAACACAAAGCAGTTTCTCAGAAAGCTTCTTTCCAATTTTGAACGGAAGATATTTCCTTTTTCACCATAGCCCTCTATGGGCTTCCAAATATCCCTTTGCCAATTCCACAAGAACAGCCTTAGCGACAGGCTTCTTGAAGGGAAAGATGTAACTCTGTGAGATGAATTAACAGAACACAGAGCAGTTTCTCAGAAAGCTTTTTTCCAGTTTTGAACGGAAGATATTTCCTTTTTCACCATAGCCCTCTATGGGCTTCCAAATATCCCTTTGCCAATTCCACAAGAACAGCCTTAGCGACAGGCTTCTTGAAGGGAAAGATGTAACTCTGTGAGATGAATTAACAGAACACAGAGCAGTTTCTCAGAAAGCTTCTTTCCAGTTTTGAACGGAAGATATTTCCTTTTTCACCATAGCCCTCTATGGGCTTCCAAATATCCCTTTGCCAATTCCGCAAGAACAGCCTTAGCGAAAGGCTTCTTGAAGGGAAAGATGTAACTCTGTGAGATGAATTAACAGAACACAGAGCAGTTTCTCAGAAAGCTTCTTTCAAGTTTTGAACGGAAGATATTTCCTTTTTCACCATAGCCCTCTATGGGCTTCCAAATATCCCTTTGCCAAATCCGCAAGAACAGCCTTAGCGAAAGCCTTCTTGAAGGGAAAGATGTAACTCTGTGAGATGAATTAACAGAACACAGAGCAGTTTCTCAGAAAGCTTCTTTCCAGTTTTGAACGGAAGATATTTCTTTTTTCACCATAGCCCTCTATGGGCTTCCAAATATCCCTTTGCCAATTCCACAAGAACAGCCTTAGCGACAGGCTTCTTGAAGGGAAAGATGTAACTCTGTGAGATGAATTAACAGAACACAGAGCAGTTTCTCAGAAAGCTTCTTTCCAGTTTTGAACGGAAGATATTTCCTTTTTCACCATAGCCCTCTATGGGCTTCCAAATATCCCTTTTCCAATTCCACAAGAACAGCCTTAGCGAAAGGCTTCTTGAAGGGAAAGATGTAACTCTGTGAGATGAATTAACGGAACACAGAGCAGTTTCTCAGAAAGCTTCTTTCCAGTTTTGAACGGAAGATATTTCCTTTTTCACCATAGCCCTCTACGGGCTTCCAAATATCCCTTTGCCAATTCCACAAGAACAGCCTTAGCGACAGGCTTCTTGAAGGGAAAGATGTAACTCTGTGAGATGAACTAACAGAACACAGAGCAGTTTCTCAGAAAGCTTCTTTCCAGTTTTGAACGGAAGATATTTCCTTTTTCACCATAGCCCTCTAAGGGCTTCCAAATATCCCTTTGCCAATTCCACAAGAACAGCCTTAGCGAAAGGCTTCTTGAAGGGAAAGATGTAACTCTGTGAGATGAATTAACAGAACACAGAGCAGTTTCTCAGAAAGCTTCTTTCCAGTTTTGAACGGAAGATATTTCCTTTTTCACCATAGCCCTCTATGGGCTTCCAAATATCCCTTTGCCAATTCCACAAGAACAGCCTTAGCGAAAGGATTCTTGAAGGGAAAGATGTAACTCTGTGAGATGAATTAACAGAACACAGAGCAGTTTCTCAGAAAGCTTCTTTCCAGTTTTGAACGGAAGATATTTCCTTTTTCACCATAGCCCTCTATGGGCTTCCAAATATCCCTTTGCCAATTCCACAAGAACAGCCTTAGCGACAGGCGTCTTGAAGGGAAAGATGTAACTCTGTGAGATGAATTAACAGAACACAGAGCAGTTTCTCAGAAAGCTTCTTTCCAGTTTTGAACGGAAGATATTTCCTTTTTCACCATAGCCCTCTATGGGCTTCCAAATATCCCTTTGCCAATTCCACAAGAACAGCCTTAGCGACAGGCTTCTTGAAGGGAAAGATGTAACTCTGTGAGATGAATTAACAGAACACAGAGCAGTTTCTCAGAAAGCTTCTTTCCAGTTTTGAACGGAAGATATTTCCTTTTTCACCATAGCCCTCTATGGGCTTCCAAATATCCCTTTGCCAATTCCACAAGAACAGCCTTAGCGAAAGGCTTCTTGAAGGGAAAGATGTAACTCTGTGAGATGAATTAACAGAACACAGAGCAGTTTCTCAGAAAGCTTCTTTCCAGTTTTGAACGGAAGATATTTCCTTTTTCACCATAGCCCTCTATGGGCTTCCAAATATCCCTTTGCCAATTCCACAAGAACAGCCTTAGCGACAGGCTTCTTGAAGGGAAAGATGTAACTCTGTGAGATGAACTAAGAGAACACAGAGCAGTTTCTCAGAAAGCTTCTTTCTAGTTTTGAACGCAAGATATTTCCTTTTTCACCATAGCCCTCTATGGGCTTCCAAATATCCCTTTGACAATTCCACAAGAACAGCCTTAGCGAAAGGCTTCTTGAAGGGAAAGATGTAACTCTGTGAGATGAATTAACAGAACACAGAGCAGTTTCTCAGAAAGCTTCTTTCCAGTTTTGAACGGAAGATATTTCCTTTTTCACCATAGCCCTCTACGGGCTTCCAAATATCCCTTTGCCAATTCCACAAGAACAGCCTTAGCGAAAGGATTCTTGAAGGGAAAGATGTAACTCTGTGAGATGAATTAACAGAACACAGAGCAGTTTCTCAGAAAGCTTCTTTCCAGTTTTGAACGGAAGATATTTCCTTTTTCACCGTAGCCCTCTAGGGGCTTCCAAATATCCCTTTGCCAATTCCACAAGAACAGCCTTAGCGAAAGGCGTCTTGAAGGGAAAGATGTAACTCTGTGAGATGAATTAACAGAACACAGAGCAGTTTCTCAGAAAGCTTCTTTCCAGTTTTGAACGGAAGATATTTCCTTTTTCACCATAGCCCTCTATGGGCTTCCAAATATCCCTTTGCCAATTCCACAAGAACAGCCTTAGCGACAGGCTTCTTGAAGGGAAAGATGTAACTCTGTGAGATGAATTAACAGAACCCAGAGCAGTTTCTCAGAAAGCTTCTTTCCAGTTTTGAACGGAAGATATTTCCTTTTTCACCATAGCCCTCTATGGGCTTCCAAATATCCCTTTGCCAATTCCACAAGAACAGCCTTAGCGACAGGCGTCTTGAAGGGAAAGATGTAACTCTGTGAGATGAATTAACAGAACACAGAGCAGTTTCTCAGAAAGCTTCTTTCCAGTTTTGAACGGAAGATATTTCCTTTTTCACCATAGCCCTCTATGGGCTTCCAAATATCCCTTTGCCAATTCCACAAGAACAGCCTTAGCGAAAGGCGTCTTGAAGGGAAAGATGTAACTCTGTGAGATGAATTAACAGAACACAGAGCAGTTTTTCAGAAAGCTTCTTTCCAGTTTTGAAAGGAAGATATTTCCTTTTTCACCATAGCCCTCTATGGGCTTCCAAATATCCCTTTTCCAATTCCACAAGAACAGCCTTAGCGAAAGGCTTCTTGAAGGGAAAGATGTAACTCTGTGAGATGAATTAACAGAACACAGAGCAGTTTCTCAGAAAGCTTCTTTCCAGTTTTGAACGGAAGATATTTCCTTTTTCACCATAGCCCTCTATGGGCTTCCAAATATCCCTTTGCCAATTCCACAAGAACAGCCTTAGTGACAGGCTTCTTGAAGGGAAAGATGTAACTCTGTGAGATGAATTAACAGAACACAGAGCAGTTTCTCAGAAAGCTTCTTTCTAGTTTTGAACGCAAGATATTTCCTTTTTCACCATAGCCCTCTATGGGCTTCCAAATATCCCTTTGACAATTCCACAAGAACAGCCTTAGCGAAAGGCTTCTTGAAGGGAAAGATGTAACTCTGTGAGATGAATTAACAGAACACAGAGCAGTTTCTGAGAAAGCTTCTTTCCAGTTTTGAACGGAAGATATTTCCTTTTTCACCATAGCCCTCTACGGGCTTCCAAATATCCCTTTGCCAATTCCACAAGAACAGCCTTAGCGAAAGGATTCTTGAAGGGAAAGATGTAACTCTGTGAGATGAATTAACAGAACACAGAGCAGTTTCTCAGAAAGCTTCTTTCCAGTTTTGAACGGAAGATATTTCCTTTTTCACCATAGCCCTCTATGGGCTTCCAAATATCCCTTTGCCAATTCCACAAGAACAGCCTTAGCGAAAGGCGTCTTGAAGGGAAAGATGTAACTCTGTGAGATGAATTAACAGAACACAGAGCAGTTTCTCAGAAAGCTTCTTTCCAGTTTTGAACGGAAGATATTTCCTTTTTCACCATAGCCCTCTATGGGCTTCCAAATATCCCTTTGCCAATTCCACAAGAACAGCCTTAGCGACAGGCTTCTTGAAGGGAAAGATGTAACTCTGTGAGATGAATTAACAGAACACAGAGCAGTTTCTCAGAAAGCTTCTTTCCAGTTTTGAACGGAAGATATTTCCTTTTTCACCATAGCCCTCTATGGGCTTCCAAATATCCCTTTGCCAATTCCACAAGAACAGCCTTAGCGACAGGCTTCTTGAAGGGAAAGATGTAACTCTGTGAGATGAATTAACAGAACACAGAGCAGTTTCTCAGAAAGCTTCTTTCCAGTTTTGAACGGAAGATATTTCCTTTTTCACCAAAGCCCTCTATGGGCTTCCAAATATCCCTTTGCCAATTCCACAAGAACAGCCTTAGCGAAAGGCGTCTTGAAGGGAAAGATGTAACTCTGTGAGATGAATTAACAGAACACAGAGCAGTTTCTCAGAAAGCTTCTTTCCAGTTTTGAACGCAAGATATTTCCTTTTTCACCATAGCCCTCTATGGGCTTCCAAATATCCCTTTGACAATTCCACAAGAACAGCCTTAGCGAAAGGCTTCTTGAAGGGAAAGATGTAACTCTGTGAGATGAATTAACAGAACACAGAGCAGTTTCTGAGAAAGCTTCTTTCCAGTTTTGAACGGAAGATATTTCCTTTTTCACCATAGCCCTCTACGGGCTTCCAAATATCCCTTTGCCAATTCCACAAGAACAGCCTTAGCGAAAGGATTCTTGAAGGGAAAGATGTAACTCTGTGAGATGAATTAACACAACACAGAGCAGTTTCTCAGAAAGCTTCTTTCCAGTTTTGAACGGAAGATATTTCCTTTTTCACCATAGCCCTCTATGGGCTTCCAAATATCCCTTTGCCAATTCCACAAGAACAGCCTTAGCGAAAGGCGTCTTGAAGGGAAAGATGTAACTCTGTGAGATGAATTAACAGAACACAGAGCAGTTTCTCAGAAAGCTTCTTTCCAGTTTTGAGCGGAAGATATTTCCTTTTTCACCATAGCCCTCTATGGGCTTCCAAATATCCCTTTGCCAATTCCACAAGAACAGCCTTAGCGACAGGCTTCTTGAAGGGAAAGATGTAACTCTGTGAGATGAATTAACAGAACACAGAGCAGTTTCTCAGTAAGCTTCTTTCCAGTTTTGAACGGAAGATATTTCCTTTTTCACCATAGCCCTCTATGGGCTTCCAAATATCCCTCTGCCAATTCCACAAGAACAGCCTTAGCGACAGGCTTCTTGAAGGGAAAGATGTAACTCTGTGAGATGAATTAACAGAACACAGAGCAGTTTCTCAGAAAGCTTCTTTCCAGTTTTGAACGGAAGATATTTCCTTTTTCACCATAGCCCTCTATGGGCTTCCAAATATCCCTTTGCCAATTCCACAAGAACAGCCTTAGCGAAAGGCTTCTTGAAGGGAAAGATGTAACTCTGTGAGATGAATTAACAGAACACAGAGCAGTTTCTCAGAAAGCTTCTTTCCAGTTTTGAACGGAAGAATTTTCCTTTTTCACCATAGCCCTCTATGGGCTTCCAAATATCCCTTTGCCAATTCCACAAGAACAGCCTTAGCGAAAGGCTTCTTGAAGGGAAAGATGTAACTCTGTGAGATGAATTAACAGAACACAGAGCAGTTTCTCAGAAAGCTTCTTTCCAGTTTTGAACGGAAGATATTTCCTTTTCACCATAGCCCTCTATGGACTTCCAAATATCCCTTTACCAATTCCACAAGAACAGCCTTAGCGACAGGCTTCTTGAAGGGAAAGATGTAACTCTGTGAGATGAATTAACACAACACAGAGCAGTTTCTCAGAAAGCTTCTTTCCAGTTTTGAACGGAAGATATTTCCTTTTTCACCATAGCCCTCTATGGGCTTCCAAATATCCCTTTGCCAATCCCGCAAGAACAGACTTAGCGAAAGGCTTCTTGAAGGGAAAGATGTAACTCTGTGAGATGAATTAACAGAACACAGAGCAGTTTCTCAGAAAGCTTCTTTCCAGTTTTGAACGGAAGATATTTCCTTTTTCACCATAGCCCTCTATGGGCTTCCAAATATCCCTTTGCCAATTCCGCAAGAACAGCCTTAGCGAAAGGCTTCTTGAAGGGAAAGATGTAACTGTGTGAGATGAATTAACAGAACACAGAGCAGTTTCTCAGAAAGCTTCTTTCCAGTTTTGAACGGAAGATATTTCCTTTTTCACCATAGCCCTCTATGGGCTTCCAAATATCCCTTTGCCAATTCCACAAGAACAGCCTTAGCGAATGGCTTTTTAAAGGGAAAGACGTAACTCTGTGAGATGAATTAAAAGAACACAGAGCAGTTTCTCAGAAAGCTTCTTTCCAGTTTTGAACGGAATATATTTCCTTTTTCACCATAGCCCTCTATGGGCTTCCAAATATCCCTTTGCCAATTCCACAAGAACAGCCTTAGCGACAGGCTTCTTGAAGGGAAAGATGTAACTCTGTGAGATGAACTAACAGAACACAGAGCAGTTTCTCAGAAAGCTTCTTTCTAGTTTTGAACGCAAGATATTTCCTTTTTCACCATAGCCCTCTATGGGCTTCCAAATATCCCTTTGCCAATTCCACAAGAACAGCCTTAGCGAAAGGCTTCTTGAAGGGAAAGATGTAACTCTGTGAGATGAATTAACAGAACACAGAGCAGTTTCTCAGAAAGCTTCTTTCCAGTTTTGAACGGAAGATATTTCCTTTTTCACCATAGCCCTCTATGGGCTTCCAAATATCCCTTTGCCAATCCCACAAGAACAGCCTTAGCGAAAGGCTTCTTGAAGGGAAAGATGTAACTCTGTGAGATGAATTAACAGAACACAGAGCAGTTTCTCAGAAAGCTTCTTTCCAGTTTTGAACGGAAGATATTTCCTTTTTCACCATAGCCCTCTATGGGCTTCCAAATATCCCTTTGCCAATTCCACAAGAACAGCCTTAGCGACAGGCTTCTTGAAGGGAAAGATGTAACTCTGTGAGATGAACTAACAGAACACAGAGCAGTTTCTCAGAAAGCTTCTTTCCAGTTTTGAACGGAAGATACTTCCTTTTTCACCATAGCCCTCTATGGGCTTCCAAATATCCCTTTGCCAATTCCACAAGAACAGCCTTAGCGAAAGACTTCTTGAAGGGAAAGATGTAACTCTGTGAGATGAATTAAGAGAACACAGAGCAGTTTCTCAGAAAGCTTCTTTCCAGTTTTGAACGGAAGATATTTCCTTTTTCAACATAGAACTCTATGGGCTTCCAAATATCCCTTTGCCAATTCCACAAGAACAGCCTTAGCGACAGGCTTCTTGAAGGGAAAGATGTAACTCTGTGAGATGAACTAACAGAACACAGAGCAGTTTCTCAGAAAGCTTCTTTCCAGATTTGAACGGAAGATATTTCCTTTTTCACCATAGCCCTCTATGGGCTTCCAAATATCCCTTTGCCAATTCCACAAGAACAGCCTTAGCGAAAGGCTTCTTGAAGGGAACGATGTAACTCTGTGAGATGAATTAACAGAACACAGAGCAGTTTCTCAGAAAGCTTCTTTCCAGTTTTGAACGGAAGATATTTCCTTTTTCACCATAGCCCTCTATGGGCTTCCAAATATCCCTTTGCCAATTCCACAAGAACAGCCTTAGCGACAGGCTTCTTGAAGGGAAAGATGTAACTCTGTGAGATGAATTAACAGAACACAGAGCAGTTTCTCAGAAAGTTTCTTTCCAGTTTTGAACGGAAGATATTTCCTTTTTCACCATAGCCCTCTATGGGCTTCCAAATATCCCTTTGCCAATTCCACAAGAACAGCCTTAGCGACAGGCTTCTTGAAGGGAAAGATGTAACTCTGTGAGATGAATTAACAGAACACAGAGCAGTTTCTCAGAAAGCTTCTTTCCAGTTTTGAACGGAAGATATTTCCTTTTTCACCATAGCCCTCTATGGGCTTCCAAATATCCCTTTGCCAATTCCGCAAGAACAGCCTTAGCGACAGGCTTCTTGAAGAGAAATATGTAACTCTGTGAGATGAATTAACAGAACACAGAGCAGTTTCTCAGAAAGCTTCTTTCCAGTTTTGAACGGAAGATATTTCCTTTTTCAAAATAGCCCTCTATGGGCTTCCAAAGATCCCTTTGACAATTCCACAAGAACAGCCTTAGCGACAGGTTTCTTGAAGGGAAAGATGTAACTCTGTGAGATGAACTGACAGAACACAGAGTAGTTTCTCAGAAAGCTTCTTTCTAGTTTTGAACGCAAGATATTTCCTTTTTCAACATAGCCCTCTATGGGCTTCCAAATATCCCTTTGCCAATTCCACAAGAACAGCCTTAGCGAAAGGCTTCTTGAAGGGAAAGATGTAACTCTGTGAGATGAATTAACAGAACACACAGCAGTTTCTCAGAAAGCTTCTTTCCAGTTTTGAACGGAAGATATTTCCTTTTTCAACATAGCCCTCTATGGGCTTCCAAATATCCCTTTGCCAATTCCACAAGAACAGCCTTAGCGAAAGGCTTCTTGAAGGGAAAGATGTAACTCTGTGAGATCAATTAACAGAACACAGAGCAGTTTCTCAGAAAGCTTCTTTCCAGTTTTGAACGGAAGATATTTCCTTTTTCACCATAGCCCTCTATGGGCTTCCAAATATCCCTTTGCCAATTCCACAAGAACAGCCTTAGCGAAAGGCTTCTTGAAGGGAAAGATGTAACTCTGTGAGATGAATTAACAGAACACAGAGCAGTTTCTCAGAAAGCTTCTTTCCAGTTTTGAACGGAAGATATTTCCTTTTTCAAAATAGCCCTCTATGGGCTTCCAAAGATCCCTTTGACAATTCCACAAGAACAGCCTTAGCGACAGGTTTCTTGAAGGGAAAGATGTAACTCTGTGAGATGAACTGACAGAACACAGAGTAGTTTCTCAGAAAGCTTCTTTCTAGTTTTGAACGCAAGATATTTCCTTTTTCAGCATAGCCCTCTATGGGCTTCCAAATATCCCTTTGCCAATTCCACAAGAACAGCCTTAGCGAAAGGCTTCTTGAAGGGAAAGATGTAACTCTGTGAGATGAATTAACAGAACACACAGCAGTTTCTCAGAAAGCTTCTTTCCAGTTTTGAACGGAAGATATTTCCTTTTTCACCATAGCCCTCTATGGGCTTCCAAATATCCCTTTGCCAATTCCACAAGAACAGCCTTAGCGAAAGGCTTCTTGAAGGGAAAGATGTAACTCTGTGAGATCAATTAACAGAACACAGAGCAGTTTCTCAGAAAGCTTCTTTCCAGTTTTGAACGGAAGATATTTCCTTTTTCACCATAGCCCTCTATGGGCTTCCAAATATCCCTTTGCCAATTCCACAAGAACAGCCTTAGCGAAAGGCTTCTTGAAGGGAAAGATGTAACTCTGTGAGATGAATTAAGAGAACACAAAGCAGTTTCTCAGAAAGCTTCTTTCCAGTTTTGAACGGAAGATATTTCCTTTTTCACCATAGCCCGCTATGGGCTTCCAAATATCACTTTGCCAATTCCACAAGAACAGCCTTAGCGACAGGCTTCTTGAAGGGAAAGATGTAACTCTGTGAGATGAACTAACAGAACACAGAGCAGTTTCTCAGAAAGCTTCTTTCTAGTTTTGAACGCAAGATATTTCCTTTTTCACCATAGCCCTCTATGGGCTTCCAAATATCCCTTTGCCAATTCCACAAGAACAGCCTTAGCGAAAGGCTTCTTGAAGGGAAAGATGTAACTCTGTGAGATGAATTAACAGAACACAGAGCAGTTTCTCAGAAAGCTTCTTTCCAGTTTTGAACGGAAGATATTTCCTTTTTCACCATAGCCCTCTATGGGCTTCCAAATATCCCTTTGCCAATCCCACAAGAACAGCCTTAGCGAAAGGCTTCTTGAAGGGAAAGATGTAACTCTGTGAGATGAATTAACAGAACACAGAGCAGTTTCTCAGAAAGCTTCTTTCCAGTTTTGAACGGAAGATATTTCCTTTTTCACCATAGCCCTCTATGGGCTTCCAAATATCCCTTTGCCAATTCCACAAGAACAGCCTTAGCGACAGGCTTCTTGAAGGGAAAGATGTAACTCTGTGAGATGAACTAACAGAACACAGAGCAGTTTCTCAGAAAGCTTCTTTCCAGTTTTGAACGGAAGATACTTCCTTTTTCACCATAGCCCTCTATGGGCTTCCAAATATCCCTTTGCCAATTCCACAAGAACAGCCTTAGCGAAAGACTTCTTGAAGGGAAAGATGTAACTCTGTGAGATGAATTAAGAGAACACAGAGCAGTTTCTCAGAAAGCTTCTTTCCAGTTTTGAACGGAAGATATTTCCTTTTTCAACATAGCCCTCTATGGGCTTCCAAATATCCCTTTGCCAATTCCACAAGAACAGCCTTAGCGACAGGCTTCTTGAAGGGAAAGATGTAACTCTGTGAGATGAACTAACAGAACACAGAGCAGTTTCTCAGAAAGCTTCTTTCCAGATTTGAACGGAAGATATTTCCTTTTTCACCATAGCCCTCTATGGGCTTCCAAATATCCCTTTGCCAATTCCACAAGAACAGCCTTAGCGAAAGGCTTCTTGAAGGGAACGATGTAACTCTGTGAGATGAATTAACAGAACACAGAGCAGTTTCTCAGAAAGCTTCTTTCCAGTTTTGAACGGAAGATATTTCCTTTTTCACCATAGCCCTCTATGGGCTTCCAAATATCCCTTTGCCAATTCCACAAGAACAGCCTTAGCGACAGGCTTCTTGAAGGGAAAGATGTAACTCTGTGAGATGAATTAACAGAACACAGAGCAGTTTCTCAGAAAGTTTCTTTCCAGTTTTGAACGGAAGATATTTCCTTTTTCACCATAGCCCTCTATGGGCTTCCAAATATCCCTTTGCCAATTCCACAAGAACAGCCTTAGCGACAGGCTTCTTGAAGGGAAAGATGTAACTCTGTGAGATGAATTAACAGAACACAGAGCAGTTTCTCAGAAAGCTTCTTTCCAGTTTTGAACGGAAGATATTTCCTTTTTCACCATAGCCCTCTATGGGCTTCCAAATATCCCTTTGCCAATTCCACAAGAACAGCCTTAGCGACAGGCTTCTTGAAGGGAAAGATGTAACTCTGTGAGATGAACTAACAGAACACAGAGCAGTTTCTCAGAAAGCTTCTTTCCAGATTTGAACGGAAGATATTTCCTTTTTCACCATAGCCCTCTATGGGCTTCCAAATATCCCTTTGCCAATTCCACAAGAACAGCCTTAGCGAAAGGCTTCTTGAAGGGAACGATGTAACTCTGTGAGATGAATTAACAGAACACAGAGCAGTTTCTCAGAAAGCTTCTTTCCAGTTTTGAACGGAAGATATTTCCTTTTTCACCATAGCCCTCTATGGGCTTCCAAATATCCCTTTGCCAATTCCACAAGAACAGCCTTAGCGACAGGCTTCTTGAAGGGAAAGATGTAACTCTGTGAGATGAATTAACAGAACACAGAGCAGTTTCTCAGAAAGTTTCTTTCCAGTTTTGAACGGAAGATATTTCCTTTTTCACCATAGCCCTCTATGGGCTTCCAAATATCCCTTTGCCAATTCCACAAGAACAGCCTTAGCGACAGGCTTCTTGAAGGGAAAGATGTAACTCTGTGAGATGAATTAACAGAACACAGAGCAGTTTCTCAGAAAGCTTCTTTCCAGTTTTGAACGGAAGATATTTCCTTTTTCACCATAGCCCTCTATGGGCTTCCAAATATCCCTTTGCCAATTCCGCAAGAACAGCCTTAGCGACAGGCTTCTTGAAGAGAAATATGTAACTCTGTGAGATGAATTAACAGAACACAGAGCAGTTTCTCAGAAAGCTTCTTTCCAGTTTTGAACGGAAGATATTTCCTTTTTCACCATAGACCTCTATGGGCTTCCAAATATCCCTTTGCCAATTCCACAAGAACAGCCTTAGCGACAGGCTTCTTGAAGGGAAAGATGTAACTCTGTGAGATGAATTAACAGAACACAGAGCAGTTTCTCAGAAAGCTTCTTTCCAGTTTTGAACGGAAGATATTTCCTTTTTCAAAATAGCCCTCTATGGGCTTCCAAAGATCCCTTTGACAATTCCACAAGAACAGCCTTAGCGACAGGTTTCTTGAAGGGAAAGATGTAACTCTGTGAGATGAACTAACAGAACACAGAGTAGTTTCTCAGAAAGCTTCTTTCTAGTTTTGAACGCAAGATATTTCCTTTTTCAACATAGCCCTCTATGGGCTTCCAAATATCCCTTTGCCAATTCCACAAGAACAGCCTTAGCGAAAGGCTTCTTGAAGGGAAAGATGTAACTCTGTGAGATGAATTAACAGAACACACAGCAGTTTCTCAGAAAGCTTCTTTCCAGTTTTGAACGGAAGATATTTCCTTTTTCACCATAGCCCTCTATGGGCTTCCAAATATCCCTTTGCCAATTCCACAAGAACAGCCTTAGCGAAAGGCTTCTTGAAGGGAAAGATGTAACTCTGTGAGATGAATTAAGAGAACACAAAGCAGTTTCTCAGAAAGCTTCTTTCCAGTTTTGAACGGAAGATATTTCCTTTTTCACCATAGCCCGCTATGGGCTTCCAAATATCCCTTTGCCAATTCCACAAGAACAGCCTTAGCGACAGGCTTCTTGAAGGGAAAGATGTAACTCTGTGAGATGAATTAACAGAACACAGAGCAGTTTCTCAGAAAGCTTCTTTCCAGTTTTGAACGGAAGATATTTCCTTTTTCACCATAGCCCTCTATGGGCTTCCAAATATCCCTTTGCCAATTCCACAAGAACAGCCTTAGCGACAGGCTTCTTGAAGGGAAAGATGTAACTCTGTGAGATGAATTAACAGAACACAGAGCAGTTTCTCAGAAAGCTTCTTTCCAGTTTTGAACGGAAGATATTTCCTTTTTCACCATAGCCCTCTATGGGCTTCCAAATATCCCTTTGCCAATTCCGCAAGAACAGCCTTAGCGAAAGGCTTCTTGAAGGGAAAGATGTAACTCTGTGAGATGAATTAACAGAACACAGAGCAGTTTCTCAGAAAGCTTCTTTCAAGTTTTGAACGGAAGATATTTCCTTTTTCACCATAGCCCTCTATGGGCTTCCAAATATCCCTTTGCCAAATCCGCAAGAACAGCCTTAGCGAAAGGCTTCTTGAAGGGAAAGATGTAACTCTGTGAGATGAATTAACAGAACACAGAGCAGTTTCTCAGAAAGCTTCTTTCCAGTTTTGAACGGAAGATATTTCTTTTTTCACCATAGCCCTCTATGGGCTTCCAAATATCCCTTTGCCAATTCCACAAGAACAGCCTTAGCGACAGGCTTCTTGAAGGGAAAGATGTAACTCTGTGAGATGAATTAACAGAACACAGAGCAGTTTCTCAGAAAGCTTCTTTCCAGTTTTGAACGGAAGATATTTCCTTTTTCACCATAGCCCTCTATGGGCTTCCAAATATCCCTTTGCCAATTCCACAAGAACAGCCTTAGCGAAAGGCTTCTTGAAGGGAAAGATGTAACTCTGTGAGATCAATTAACAGAACACAGAGCAGTTTCTCAGAAAGCTTCTTTCCAGTTTTGAACGGAAGATATTTCTTTTTTCACCATAGCCATCTATGGGCTTCCAAATATCCCTTTGCCAATTCCACAAGAACAGCCTTAGCGAAAGGCTTCTTGAAGGGAAAGATGTAACTCTGTGAGATGAATTAACAGAACACAGAGCAGTTTCTCAGAAAGCTTCTTTCCAGTTTTGAACGGAAGATATTTCCTTTTTCACCATAGCCCTATATGGGCTTCCAAATATCCCTTTGCCAATTCCACAAGAACAGCCTTAGCGACAGGCTTCTTGAAGGGAAAGATGTAACTCTGTGAGATGAATTAACAGAACACAGAGCAGTTTCTCAGAAAGCTTCTTTCCAGTTTTGAACGGAAGATATTTCCTTTTTCACCATAGCCCTCTATGGGCTTCCAAATATCCCTTTGCCAATTCCACAAGAACAGCCTTAGCGACAGGCTTCTTGAAGGGAAAGATGTAACTCTGTGAGATGAATTAACAGAACACAGAGCAGTTTCTCAGAAAGCTTCTTTCCAGTTTTGAACGGAAGATATTTCCTTTTTCACCATAGCCCGCAATGGGCTTCCAAATATCACTTTGCCAATTCCACAAGAACAGCCTTAGCGACAGGCTTCTTGAAGGGAAAGATGTAACTCTGTGAGATGAACTAACAGAACACAGAGCAGTTTCTCAGAAAGCTTCTTTCTAGTTTTGAACGCAAGATATTTCCTTTTTCACCATAGCCCTCTATGGGCTTCCAAATATCCCTTTGCCAATTCCACAAGAACAGCCTTAGCGAAAGGCTTCTTGAAGGGAAAGATGTAACTCTGTGAGATGAATTAACAGAACACAGAGCAGTTTCTCAGAAAGCTTCTTTCCAGTTTTGAACGGAAGATATTTCCTTTTTCACCATAGCCCTCTATGGGCTTCCAAATATCCCTTTGCCAATCCCACAAGAACAGCCTTAGCGAAAGGCTTCTTGAAGGGAAAGATGTAACTCTGTGAGATGAATTAACAGAACACAGAGCAGTTTCTCAGAAAGCTTCTTTCCAGTTTTGAACGGAAGATATTTCCTTTTTCACCATAGCCCTCTATGGGCTTCCAAATATCCCTTTGCCAATTCCACAAGAACAGCCTTAGCGACAGGCTTCTTGAAGGGAAAGATGTAACTCTGTGAGATGAACTAACAGAACACAGAGCAGTTTCTCAGAAAGCTTCTTTCCAGTTTTGAACGGAAGATACTTCCTTTTTCACCATAGCCCTCTATGGGCTTCCAAATATCCCTTTGCCAATTCCACAAGAACAGCCTTAGCGAAAGACTTCTTGAAGGGAAAGATGTAACTCTGTGAGATGAATTAAGAGAACACAGAGCAGTTTCTCAGAAAGCTTCTTTCCAGTTTTGAACGGAAGATATTTCCTTTTTCAACATAGCCCTCTATGGGCTTCCAAATATCCCTTTGCCAATTCCACAAGAACAGCCTTAGCGACAGGCTTCTTGAAGGGAAAGATGTAACTCTGTGAGATGAACTAACAGAACACAGAGCAGTTTCTCAGAAAGCTTCTTTCCAGATTTGAACGGAAGATATTTCCTTTTTCACCATAGCCCTCTATGGGCTTCCAAATATCCCTTTGCCAATTCCACAAGAACAGCCTTAGCGAAAGGCTTCTTGAAGGGAACGATGTAACTCTGTGAGATGAATTAACAGAACACAGAGCAGTTTCTCAGAAAGCTTCTTTCCAGTTTTGAACGGAAGATATTTCCTTTTTCACCATAGCCCTCTATGGGCTTCCAAATATCCCTTTGCCAATTCCACAAGAACAGCCTTAGCGACAGGCTTCTTGAAGGGAAAGATGTAACTCTGTGAGATGAATTAACAGAACACAGAGCAGTTTCTCAGAAAGTTTCTTTCCAGTTTTGAACGGAAGATATTTCCTTTTTCACCATAGCCCTCTATGGGCTTCCAAATATCCCTTTGCCAATTCCACAAGAACAGCCTTAGCGACAGGCTTCTTGAAGGGAAAGATGTAACTCTGTGAGATGAATTAACAGAACACAGAGCAGTTTCTCAGAAAGCTTCTTTCCAGTTTTGAACGGAAGATATTTCCTTTTTCACCATAGCCCTCTATGGGCTTCCAAATATCCCTTTGCCAATTCCACAAGAACAGCCTTAGCGACAGGCTTCTTGAAGGGAAAGATGTAACTCTGTGAGATGAACTAACAGAACACAGAGCAGTTTCTCAGAAAGCTTCTTTCCAGATTTGAACGGAAGATATTTCCTTTTTCACCATAGCCCTCTATGGGCTTCCAAATATCCCTTTGCCAATTCCACAAGAACAGCCTTAGCGAAAGGCTTCTTGAAGGGAACGATGTAACTCTGTGAGATGAATTAACAGAACACAGAGCAGTTTCTCAGAAAGCTTCTTTCCAGTTTTGAACGGAAGATATTTCCTTTTTCACCATAGCCCTCTATGGGCTTCCAAATATCCCTTTGCCAATTCCACAAGAACAGCCTTAGCGACAGGCTTCTTGAAGGGAAAGATGTAACTCTGTGAGATGAATTAACAGAACACAGAGCAGTTTCTCAGAAAGTTTCTTTCCAGTTTTGAACGGAAGATATTTCCTTTTTCACCATAGCCCTCTATGGGCTTCCAAATATCCCTTTGCCAATTCCACAAGAACAGCCTTAGCGACAGGCTTCTTGAAGGGAAAGATGTAACTCTGTGAGATGAATTAACAGAACACAGAGCAGTTTCTCAGAAAGCTTCTTTCCAGTTTTGAACGGAAGATATTTCCTTTTTCACCATAGCCCTCTATGGGCTTCCAAATATCCCTTTGCCAATTCCGCAAGAACAGCCTTAGCGACAGGCTTCTTGAAGAGAAATATGTAACTCTGTGAGATGAATTAACAGAACACAGAGCAGTTTCTCAGAAAGCTTCTTTCCAGTTTTGAACGGAAGATATTTCCTTTTTCACCATAGACCTCTATGGGCTTCCAAATATCCCTTTGCCAATTCCACAAGAACAGCCTTAGCGACAGGCTTCTTGAAGGGAAAGATGTAACTCTGTGAGATGAATTAACAGAACACAGAGCAGTTTCTCAGAAAGCTTCTTTCCAGTTTTGAACGGAAGATATTTCCTTTTTCAAAATAGCCCTCTATGGGCTTCCAAAGATCCCTTTGACAATTCCACAAGAACAGCCTTAGCGACAGGTTTCTTGAAGGGAAAGATGTAACTCTGTGAGATGAACTAACAGAACACAGAGTAGTTTCTCAGAAAGCTTCTTTCTAGTTTTGAACGCAAGATATTTCCTTTTTCAACATAGCCCTCTATGGGCTTCCAAATATCCCTTTGCCAATTCCACAAGAACAGCCTTAGCGAAAGGCTTCTTGAAGGGAAAGATGTAACTCTGTGAGATGAATTAACAGAACACACAGCAGTTTCTCAGAAAGCTTCTTTCCAGTTTTGAACGGAAGATATTTCCTTTTTCACCATAGCCCTCTATGGGCTTCCAAATATCCCTTTGCCAATTCCACAAGAACAGCCTTAGCGAAAGGCTTCTTGAAGGGAAAGATGTAACTCTGTGAGATGAATTAAGAGAACACAAAGCAGTTTCTCAGAAAGCTTCTTTCCAGTTTTGAACGGAAGATATTTCCTTTTTCACCATAGCCCTCTATGGGCTTCCAAATATCCCTTTGCCAATTCCACAAGAACAGCCTTAGCGACAGGCTTCTTGAAGGGAAAGATGTAACTCTGTGAGATGAATTAACAGAACACAGAGCAGTTTCTCAGAAAGCTTCTTTCCAGTTTTGAACGGAAGATATTTCCTTTTTCACCATAGCCCTCTATGGGCTTCCAAATATCCCTTTGCCAATTCCACAAGAACAGCCTTAGCGACAGGCTTCTTGAAGGGAAAGATGTAACTCTGTGAGATGAATTAACAGAACACAGAGCAGTTTCTCAGAAAGCTTCTTTCCAGTTTTGAACGGAAGATATTTCCTTTTTCACCATAGCCCTCTATGGGCTTCCAAATATCCCTTTGCCAATTCCGCAAGAACAGCCTTAGCGAAAGGCTTCTTGAAGGGAAAGATGTAACTCTGTGAGATGAATTAACAGAACACAGAGCAGTTTCTCAGAAAGCTTCTTTCAAGTTTTGAACGGAAGATATTTCCTTTTTCACCATAGCCCTCTATGGGCTTCCAAATATCCCTTTGCCAAATCCGCAAGAACAGCCTTAGCGAAAGGCTTCTTGAAGGGAAAGATGTAACTCTGTGAGATGAATTAACAGAACACAGAGCAGTTTCTCAGAAAGCTTCTTTCCAGTTTTGAACGGAAGATATTTCTTTTTTCACCATAGCCCTCTATGGGCTTCCAAATATCCCTTTGCCAATTCCACAAGAACAGCCTTAGCGACAGGCTTCTTGAAGGGAAAGATGTAACTCTGTGAGATGAATTAACAGAACACAGAGCAGTTTCTCAGAAAGCTTCTTTCCAGTTTTGAACGGAAGATATTTCCTTTTTCACCATAGCCCTCTATGGGCTTCCAAATATCCCTTTGCCAATTCCACAAGAACAGCCTTAGCGAAAGGCTTCTTGAAGGGAAAGATGTAACTCTGTGAGATCAATTAACAGAACACAGAGCAGTTTCTCAGAAAGCTTCTTTCCAGTTTTGAACGGAAGATATTTCTTTTTTCACCATAGCCATCTATGGGCTTCCAAATATCCCTTTGCCAATTCCACAAGAACAGCCTTAGCGAAAGGCTTCTTGAAGGGAAAGATGTAACTCTGTGAGATGAATTAACAGAACACAGAGCAGTTTCTCAGAAAGCTTCTTTCCAGTTTTGAACGGAAGATATTTCCTTTTTCACCATAGCCCTATATGGGCTTCCAAATATCCCTTTGCCAATTCCACAAGAACAGCCTTAGCGACAGGCTTCTTGAAGGGAAAGATGTAACTCTGTGAGATGAATTAACAGAACACAGAGCAGTTTCTCAGAAAGCTTCTTTCCAGTTTTGAACGGAAGATATTTCCTTTTTCACCATAGCCCTCTATGGGCTTCCAAATATCCCTTTGCCAATTCCACAAGAACAGCCTTAGCGACAGGCTTCTTGAAGGGAAAGATGTAACTCTGTGAGATGAATTAACAGAACACAGAGCAGTTTCTCAGAAAGCTTCTTTCCAGTTTTGAACGGAAGATATTTCCTTTTTCACCATAGCCCTCTATGGGCTTCCAAATATCCCTTTGCCAATTCCACAAGAACAGCCTTAGCGAAAGGCTTCTTGAAGGGAAAGATGTAACTCTGTGAGATGAATTAACAGAACACAGAGTAGTTTCTCAGAAAGCTTCTTTCCAGTTTTGAACGGAAGATATTTCCTTTTTCACCATAGCCCTATATGGGCTTCCAAATATCCCTTTTCCAATTCCACAAGAACAGCCTTAGCGAAAGGCTTCTTGAAGGGAAAGATGTAACTCTGTGAGATGAATTAACAGAACACAGAGCAGTTTCTCAGAAAGCTTCTTTCCAGTTTTGAACGGAAGATATTTCCTTTTTCGCCATAGCCCTCTATGGGCTTCCAAATATCCCTTTGCCAATTCCACAAGAACAGCCTTAGCGACAGGCTTCTTGAAGGGAAAGATGTAACTCTGTGAGATGAACTAACAGAACACAGAGCAGTTTCTCAGAAAGCTTCTTTCCAGTTTTGAACGGAAGATATTTCCTTTTTCACCATAGCCCTCTAAGGGCTTCCAAATATCCCTTTGCCAATTCCACAAGAACAGCCTTAGCGAAAGGTTTCTTGAAGGGAAAGATGTAACTCTGTGAGATGAATTAACAGAACACAGAGCAGTTTCTCAGAAAGCTTCTTTCCAGTTTTGAACCGAAGATATTTCCTTTTTCACCATAGACCTCTATGGGCTTCCAAATTTCCCTTTGCCAATTCCACAAGAACAGCCTTAGCGACAGGCTTCTTGAATGGAAAGATGTAACTCTGTGAGATGAATTAACAGAACACAGAGCAGTTTCTCAGAAAGCTTCTTTCCAGTTTTGAACGGAAGATATTTCCTTTTTCACCATAGCCCTCTATGGGCTTCCAAATATCCCTTTGCCAATTCCACAAGAACAGCCTTAGCGAAAGGCTTCTTGAAGGGAAAGATGTAACTCTGTGAGATGAATTAACAGAACACAGAGCAGTTTCTCAGAAAGCTTCTTTCCAGTTTTGAACGGAAGATATTTCCTTTTTCACCATAGCCCTCTCTGGGCTTCCAAATATCCCTTTGCCAATTCCACAAGAACAGCCTTAGCGACAGGCTTCTTGAAGGGAAAGATGTAACTCTGTGAGATGAATTAACAGAACACAGATCAGTTTCTCAGAAAGCTTCTTTCCAGTTTTGAACGGAAGATATTTCCTTTTTCACCATAGCCCTCTATGGGCTTCCAAATATCCCTTTGCCAATTCCACAAGAACAGCCTTAGCGACAGGCTTCTTGAAGGGAAAGATGTAACTCTGTGAGATGAACTAACAGAACACAGAGCAGTTTCTCAGAAAGCGTCTTTCCAGTTTTGAACGGAAGATATTTCCTTTTTCACCATAGCCCTCTATGGGCTTCCAAATATCCCTTTGCCAATTCCACAAGAACAGCCTTAGCGAAAGACTTCTTGAAGGGAAAGATGTAACTCTGTGAGATGAATTAAGAGAACACAGAGCAGTTTCTCAGAAAGCTTCTTTCCAGTTTTGAACGGAAGATATTTCCTTTTTCACCATAGCCCTCTTTGGGCTTCCAAATATCCCTTTGCCAATTCCACAAGAACAGCCTTAGCGACAGGCTTCTTGAAGGGAAAGATGTAACTCTGTGAGATGAACTAACAGAACACAGAGCAGTTTCTCAGAAAGCTTCTTTCCAGTTTTGAACGGAAGATATTTCCTTTTTCACCATAGCCCTCTATGGGCTTCCAAATATCCCTTTGCCAATTCCACAAGAACAGCCTTAGGGACAGGCTTCTTGAAGGGAAATATGTAACTCTGTGAGATGAATTAACAGAACACAGAGCAGTTTCTCAGAAAGCTTCTTTCCAGTTTTGAACGGAAGATATTTCCTTTTTCACCATAGCCCTCTATGGGCTTCCAAATATCCCTTTGCCAATTCCACAAGAACAGCCTTAGCGACAGGCTTCTTGAAGGGAAAGATGTAACTCTGTGAGATGAACTAACAGAACACAGAGCAGTTTCTCAGAAAGCTTCTTTCCAGTTTTGAACGGAAGATATTTCCTTTTTCACCATAGCCCTCTATGGGCTTCCAAATTTCCCTTTGCCAATTCCACAAGAACAGCCTTAGCGACAGGCTTCTTGAAGGGAAAGATGTAACTCTGTGAGATGAATTAACAGAACACAGAGCAGTTTCTCAGAAAGCTTCTTTCCAGTTTTGAACGGAAGATATTTCCTTTTTCACGATAGCCCTCTATGGGCTTCCAAATATCCCTTTGCCAATTCCACAAGAACAGCCTTAGCGAAAGGCTTCTTGAAGGGAAAGATGTAACTCTGTGAGATGAATTAACAGAACACAGAGCAGTTTCTCAGAGAGCTTCTTTCCAGTTTTGAACGGAAGATATTTCCTTTTTCACCATAGCCCTCTATGGGCTTCCAAATATCCCTTTGCCAATTCCACAAGAACAGCCTTAGCGACAGGTTTCTTGAAGGGAAAGATGTAACTCTGTGAGATGAACTAACAGAACACAGAGCAGTTTCTCAGAAAGCTTCTTTCCAGTTTTGAACGGAAGATATTTCCTTTTTCACCATAGCCCTCTATGGGCTTCCAAATATCCCTTTGCCAATTCCACAAGAACAGCCTTAGCGACAGGCTTCTTGAAGGGAAAGATGTAACTCTGTGAGATGAATTAACAGAACACAGAGCAGTTTCTCAGAAAGCTTCTTTCCAGTTTTGAACGGAAGATATTTCCTTTTTCACCATAGCCCTCTACGGTCTTCCAAATATCCCTTTGCCAATTCCACAAGAACAGCCTTAGCGACAGGCTTCTTGAAGGGAAATATGTAACTCTTTGAGATGAATTAAAAGAACACAGAGCAGTTTCTCAGAAAGCTTCTTTCCAGTTTTGAACGGAAGATACTTCCTTTTTCACCATAGCCCTCTATGGGCTTCCAAATATCCCTTTGCCAATTCCACAAGAACAGCCTTAGCGAAAGGCTTCTTGAAGGGAAAGATGTAACTCTGTGAGATGAATTAACAGAACACAGAGCAGTTTCTCAGAAAGCTTCTTTCCAGTTTTGAACGGAAGATATTTCTTTTTTCACCATAGCCCTCTATGGGCTTCCAAATATCCCTTTGCCAATTCCACAAGAACAGCCTTAGCGAAAGGCTTCTTGAAGGGAAACATGTAACTCTGTGAGATGAATTAACAGAACACAGAGCAGTTTCTCAGAAAGCTTCTTTCCAGTTTTGAACGGAAGATATTTCCTTTTTCACCATAGCCCTCTATGGGCTTCCAAATATCCCTTTGCCAATTCCACAAGAACAGCCTTAGGGACAGGCTTCTTGAAGGGAAATATGTAACTCTGTGAGATGAATTAACAGAACACAGAGCAGTTTCTCAGAAAGCTTCTTTCCAGTTTTGAACGGAAGATATTTCCTTTTTCACCATAGCCCTCTATGGGCTTCCAAATATCCCTTTGCCAATTCCACAAGAACAGCCTTAGCGACAGGCTTCTTGAAGGGAAAGATGTAACTCTGTGAGATGAACTAACAGAACACAGAGCAGTTTCTCAGAAAGCTTCTTTCCAGTTTTGAACGGAAGATATTTCCTTTTTCACCATAGCCCTCTATGGGCTTCCAAATTTCCCTTTGCCAATTCCACAAGAACAGCCTTAGCGACAGGCTTCTTGAAGGGAAAGATGTAACTCTGTGAGATGAATTAACAGAACACAGAGCAGTTTCTCAGAAAGCTTCTTTCCAGTTTTGAACGGAAGATATTTCCTTTTTCACGATAGCCCTCTATGGGCTTCCAAATATCCCTTTGCCAATTCCACAAGAACAGCCTTAGCGAAAGGCTTCTTGAAGGGAAAGATGTAACTCTGTGAGATGAATTAACAGAACACAGAGCAGTTTCTCAGAGAGCTTCTTTCCAGTTTTGAACGGAAGATATTTCCTTTTTCACCATAGCCCTCTATGGGCTTCCAAATATCCCTTTGCCAATTCCACAAGAACAGCCTTAGCGACAGGTTTCTTGAAGGGAAAGATGTAACTCTGTGAGATGAACTAACAGAACACAGAGCAGTTTCTCAGAAAGCTTCTTTCCAGTTTTGAACGGAAGATATTTCCTTTTTCACCATAGCCCTCTATGGGCTTCCAAATATCCCTTTGCCAATTCCACAAGAACAGCCTTAGCGACAGGCTTCTTGAAGGGAAAGATGTAACTCTGTGAGATGAATTAACAGAACACAGAGCAGTTTCTCAGAAAGCTTCTTTCCAGTTTTGAACGGAAGATATTTCCTTTTTCACCATAGCCCTCTACGGTCTTCCAAATATCCCTTTGCCAATTCCACAAGAACAGCCTTAGCGACAGGCTTCTTGAAGGGAAATATGTAACTCTGTGAGATGAATTAAAAGAACACAGAGCAGTTTCTCAGAAAGCTTCTTTCCAGTTTTGAACGGAAGATACTTCCTTTTTCACCATAGCCCTCTATGGGCTTCCAAATATCCCTTTGCCAATTCCACAAGAACAGCCTTAGCGAAAGGCTTCTTGAAGGGAAAGATGTAACTCTGTGAGATGAATTAACAGAACACAGAGCAGTTTCTCAGAAAGCTTCTTTCCAGTTTTGAACGGAAGATATTTCTTTTTTCACCATAGCCCTCTATGGGCTTCCAAATATCCCTTTGCCAATTCCACAAGAACAGCCTTAGCGAAAGGCTTCTTGAAGGGAAAGATGTAACTCTGTGAGATGAATTAACAGAACACAGAGCAGTTTCTCAGAAAGCTTCTTTCCAGTTTTGAACGGAAGATATTTCCTTTTTCACCAGAGCCCTCTATGGGCTTCCAAATATCCCTTTGCCAATTCCACAAGAACAGCCTTAGCGACAGGCTTCTTGAAGGGAAAGATGTAACTCTGTGAGATGAATTAACAGAACACAGAGCAGTTTCTCAGAAAGCTTCTTTCCAGATTTGAACGGAAGATATTTCCTTTTTCACCATAGCCCTCTATGGGCTTCCAAATATCCCTTTGCCAATTCCACAAGAACAGCCTTAGCGACAGGCTTCTTGAAGGGAAAGATGTAACTCTGTGAGATGAATTAACAGAACACAGAGCAGTTTCTCAGAAAGCTTCTTTCCAGTTATGAACGGAAGATATTTCCTTTTTCACCATAGCCCTCTATGGGCTTCCAAATATCCCTTTGCCAATTCCGCAAGAACAGCCTTAGCGACAGGCTTCTTGAAGGGAAAGATGTAACTCTGTGAGATGAATTAACAGAACACAGAGCAGTTTCTCAGAAAGCTTCTTTCAGGTTTTGAACGGAAGATATTTCCTTTTTCACCATAGCCCTCTATGGGCTTCCAAATATCCCTTTGCCAATTTCACAAGAACAGCCTTAGCGAAAGGCTTCTTGAAGGGAAAGATATAACTCTGTGAGATGAATTAACAGAACACAGAGCAGTTTCTCAGAAAGCTTCTTTCCAGTTTTGAACGGAAGATATTTCCTTTTTCACCATAGCACTCTATGGGCTTCCAAATATCCCTTTGCCAATTCCACAAGAACAGCCTTAGCGACAGGCTTCTTGAAGGGAAAGATGTAACTCTGTGAGATGAATTAACAGAACACAGAGCAGTTTCTCAGAAAGCTTCTTTCCAGTTTTGAACGGAAGATATTTCCTTTTTCACCATAGCCCTCTATGGGCTTCCAAATTTCCCTTTGCCAATTCCACAAGAACAGCCTTAGCGACAGGCTTCTTGAAGGGAAAGATGTAACTCTGTGAGATGAATTAACAGTACACAGAGCAGTTTCTCAGAAAGCTTCTTTCCAGTTTTGAACGGAAGATATTTCCTTTTTCACCATAGCCCTCTATGGGCTTCCAAATATCCCTTTGCCAATTCCATAAGAACAGCCTTAGCGACAGGCTTCTTGAAGGGAAAGATGTAACTCTGTGAGATGAATTAACAGAACACAGAGCAGTTTCTCAGAAAGCTTCTTTCCAGTTTTGAACGGAAGTTATTTCCTTTTTCACCATAGCCCTCTATGGGCTTCCAAATATCCCTTTGCCAATTCCGCAAGAACAGCCTTAGCGACAGGCTTCTTGAAGGGAAAGATGTAACTCTGTGAGATTAACTAACAGAACACAGAGCAGTTTCTCAGAAAGCTTCTTTCCAGTTTTGAACGGAAGATACTTCCTTTTTCACCATAGCCCTCTATGGGCTTCCAAATATCCCTTTGCCAATTCCACAAGAACAGCCTTAGCGAAAGACTTCTTGAAGGGAAAGATGTAACTCTGTGAGATGAATTAAGAGAACACAGAGCAGTTTCTCAGAAAGCTTCTTTCCAGTTTTGAACGGAAGATATTTCCTTTTTCAACATAGCCCTCTATGGGCTTCCAAATATCTCTTTGCCAATTCCACAAGAACAGCCTTAGCGACAGGCTTCTTGAAGGGAAAGATGTAACTCTGTGAGATGAACTAACAGAACACAGAGCAGTTTCTCAGAAAGCTTCTTTCCAGTTTTGAACGGAAGATATTTCCTTTTTCACCATAGCCCTCTATGGGCTTCCAAATATCCCTTTGCCAATTCCACAAGAACAGCCTTAGCGAAAGGCTTCTTGAAGGGAACGATGTAACTCTGTGAGATGAATTAACAGAACACAGAGCAGTTTCTCAGAAAGCTTCTTTCCAGTTTTGAACGGAAGATATTTCCTTTTTCACCATAGCCCTCTATGGGCTTCCAAATATCCCTTTGCCAATTCCACAAGAACAGCCTTAGCGACAGGCTTCTTGAAGGGAAAGATGTAACTCTGTGAGATGAATTAACAGAACACAGAGCAGTTTCTCAGAAAGTTTCTTTCCAGTTTTGAACGGAAGATATTTCCTTTTTCACCATAGCCCTCTATGGGCTTCCAAATATCCCTTTGCCAATTCCACAAGAACAGCCTTAGCGAAAGGCTTCTTGAAGGGAAAGATGTAACTCTGTGAGATGAATTAACAGAACACAGAGCAGTTTCTCAGAAAGCTTCTTTCCAGTTTTGAACGGAAGATATTTCCTTTTTCACCATAGCCCTCTATGGGCTTCCAAATATCCCTTTGCCAATTCCGCAAGAACAGCCTTAGCGACAGGCTTCTTGAAGAGAAATATGTAACTCTGTGAGATGAATTAACAGAACACAGAGCAGTTTCTCAGAAAGCTTCTTTCCAGTTTTGAACGGAAGATATTTCCTTTTTCACCATAGACCTCTATGGGCTTCCAAATATCCCTTTGCCAATTCCACAAGAACAGCCTTAGCGACAGGCTTCTTGAAGGGAAAGATGTAACTCTGTGAGATGAATTAACAGAACACAGAGCAGTTTCTCAGAAAGCTTCTTTCCAGTTTTGAACGGAAGATATTTCCTTTTTCAAAATAGCCCTCTATGGGCTTCCAAAGATCCCTTTGACAATTCCACAAGAACAGCCTTAGCGACAGGTTTCTTGAAGGGAAAGATGTAACTCTGTGAGATGAACTAACAGAACACAGAGTAGTTTCTCAGAAAGCTTCTTTCTAGTTTTGAACGCAAGATATTTCCTTTTTCAACATAGCCCTCTATGGGCTTCCAAATATCCCTTTGCCAATTCCACAAGAACAGTCTTAGCGAAAGGCTTCTTGAAGGGAAAGATGTAACTCTGTGAGATGAATTAACAGAACACACAGCAGTTTCTCAGAAAGCTTCTTTCCAGTTTTGAACGGAAGATATTTCCTTTTTCACCATAGCCCTCTATGGGCTTCCAAATATCCCTTTGCCAATTCCACAAGAACAGCCTTAGCGAAAGGCTTCTTGAAGGGAAAGATGTAACTCTGTGAGATCAATTAACAGAACACAGAGCAGTTTCTCAGAAAGCTTCTTTCCAGTTTTGAACGGAAGATATTTCCTTTTTCACCATAGCCCTCTATGGGCTTCCAAATATCCCTTTGCCAATTCCACAAGAACAGCCTTAGCGAAAGGCTTCTTGAAGGGAAAGATGTAACTCTGTGAGATGAATTAACAGAACACAAAGCAGTTTCTCAGAAAGCTTCTTTCCAGTTTTGAACGGAAGATATTTCCTTTTTCACCATAGCCCTCTATGGGCTTCCAAATATCCCTTTGCCAATTCCACAAGAACAGCCTTAGCGAAAGGCTTCTTGAAGGGAAAGATGTAACTCTGTGAGATGAATTAACAGAACACAGAGCAGTTTCTCAGAAAGCTTCTTTCCAGTTTTGAACGGAAGATATTTCCTTTTTCACCATAGCCCTCTATGGGCTTCCAAATATCCCTTTGCCAATTCCACAAGAACAGCCTTAGCGACAGGCTTCTTGAAGGGAAAGATGTAACTCTGTGAGATGAATTAACAGAACACAGAGCAGTTTCTCAGAAAGCTTCTTTCCAGTTTTGAACGGAAGATATTTCCTTTTTCACCATAGCCCTCTATGGGCTTCCAAATATCCCTTTGCCAATTCCGCAAGAACAGCCTTAGCGAAAGGCTTCTTGAAGGGAAAGATGTAACTCTGTGAGATGAATTAACAGAACACAGAGCAGTTTCTCAGAAAGCTTCTTTCCAGTTTTGAACGGAAGATATTTCCTTTTTCACCATAGCCCTCTATGGGCTTCCAAATATCCCTTTGCCAAATCCGCAAGAACAGCCTTAGCGAAAGGCTTCTTGAAGGGAAAGATGTAACTCTGTGAGATGAATTAACAGAACACAGAGCAGTTTCTCAGAAAGCTTCTTTCCAGTTTTGAACGGAAGATATTTCTTTTTTCACCATAGCCCTCTATGGGCTTCCAAATATCCCTTTGGCAATTCCACAAGAACAGCCTTAGCGACAGGCTTCTTGAAGGGAAAGATGTAACTCTGTGAGATGAATTAACAGAACACAGAGCAGTTTCTCAGAAAGCTTCTTTCCAGTTTTGAACGGAAGATATTTCCTTTTTCACCATAGCCCTCTATGGGCTTCCAAATATCCCTTTGCCAATTCCACAAGAACAGCCTTAGCGAAAGGCTTCTTGAAGGGAAAGATGTAACTCTGTGAGATGAACTAACAGAACACAGAGCAGTTTCTCAGAAAGCTTCTTTCCAGTTTTGAACGGAAGATATTTCCTTTTTCACCATAGCCCTCTATGGGCTTCCAAATATCCCTTTGCCAATTCCACAAGAACAGCCTTAGCGAAAGGCTTCTTGAAGGGAACGATGTAACTCTGTGAGATGAATTAACAGAACACAGAGCAGTTTCTCAGAAAGCTTCTTTCCAGTTTTGAACGGAAGATATTTCCTTTTTCACCATAGCCCTCTATGGGCTTCCAAATATCCCTTTGCCAATTCCACAAGAACAGCCTTAGCGACAGGCTTCTTGAAGGGAAAGATGTAACTCTGTGAGATGAATTAACAGAACACAGAGCAGTTTCTCAGAAAGTTTCTTTCCAGTTTTGAACGGAAGATATTTCCTTTTTCACCATAGCCCTCTATGGGCTTCCAAATATCCCTTTGCCAATTCCACAAGAACAGCCTTAGCGAAAGGCTTCTTGAAGGGAAAGATGTAACTCTGTGAGATGAATTAACAGAACACAGAGCAGTTTCTCAGAAAGCTTCTTTCCAGTTTTGAACGGAAGATATTTCCTTTTTCACCATAGCCCTCTATGGGCTTCCAAATATCCCTTTGCCAATTCCGCAAGAACAGCCTTAGCGACAGGCTTCTTGAAGAGAAATATGTAACTCTGTGAGATGAATTAACAGAACACAGAGCAGTTTCTCAGAAAGCTTCTTTCCAGTTTTGAACGGAAGATATTTCCTTTTTCACCATAGACCTCTATGGGCTTCCAAATATCCCTTTGCCAATTCCACAAGAACAGCCTTAGCGACAGGCTTCTTGAAGGGAAAGATGTAACTCTGTGAGATGAATTAACAGAACACAGAGCAGTTTCTCAGAAAGCTTCTTTCCAGTTTTGAACGGAAGATATTTCCTTTTTCAAAATAGCCCTCTATGGGCTTCCAAAGATCCCTTTGACAATTCCACAAGAACAGCCTTAGCGACAGGTTTCTTGAAGGGAAAGATGTAACTCTGTGAGATGAACTAACAGAACACAGAGTAGTTTCTCAGAAAGCTTCTTTCTAGTTTTGAACGCAAGATATTTCCTTTTTCAACATAGCCCTCTATGGGCTTCCAAATATCCCTTTGCCAATTCCACAAGAACAGTCTTAGCGAAAGGCTTCTTGAAGGGAAAGATGTAACTCTGTGAGATGAATTAACAGAACACACAGCAGTTTCTCAGAAAGCTTCTTTCCAGTTTTGAACGGAAGATATTTCCTTTTTCACCATAGCCCTCTATGGGCTTCCAAATATCCCTTTGCCAATTCCACAAGAACAGCCTTAGCGAAAGGCTTCTTGAAGGGAAAGATGTAACTCTGTGAGATCAATTAACAGAACACAGAGCAGTTTCTCAGAAAGCTTCTTTCCAGTTTTGAACGGAAGATATTTCCTTTTTCACCATAGCCCTCTATGGGCTTCCAAATATCCCTTTGCCAATTCCACAAGAACAGCCTTAGCGACAGGCTTCTTGAAGGGAAAGATGTAACTCTGTGAGATGAATTAACAGAACACAGAGCAGTTTCTCAGAAAGCTTCTTTCCAGTTTTGAACGGAAGATATTTCCTTTTTCACCATAGCCCTCTATGGGCTTCCAAATATCCCTTTGCCAATTCCACAAGAACAGCCTTAGCGACAGGCTTCTTGAAGGGAAAGATGTAACTCTGTGAGATGAATTAACAGAACACAGAGCAGTTTCTCAGAAAGCTTCTTTCCAGTTTTGAACGGAAGATATTTCCTTTTTCACCATAGCCCTCTATGGGCTTCCAAATATCCCTTTGCCAATTCCGCAAGAACAGCCTTAGCGAAAGGCTTCTTGAAGGGAAAGATGTAACTCTGTGAGATGAATTAACAGAACACAGAGCAGTTTCTCAGAAAGCTTCTTTCCAGTTTTGAACGGAAGATATTTCCTTTTTCACCATAGCCCTCTATGGGCTTCCAAATATCCCTTTGCCAAATCCGCAAGAACAGCCTTAGCGAAAGGCTTCTTGAAGGGAAAGATGTAACTCTGTGAGATGAATTAACAGAACACAGAGCAGTTTCTCAGAAAGCTTCTTTCCAGTTTTGAACGGAAGATATTTCTTTTTTCACCATAGCCCTCTATGGGCTTCCAAATATCCCTTTGGCAATTCCACAAGAACAGCCTTAGCGACAGGCTTCTTGAAGGGAAAGATGTAACTCTGTGAGATGAATTAACAGAACACAGAGCAGTTTCTCAGAAAGCTTCTTTCCAGTTTTGAACGGAAGATATTTCCTTTTTCACCATAGCCCTCTATGGGCTTCCAAATATCCCTTTGCCAATTCCACAAGAACAGCCTTAGCGAAAGGCTTCTTGAAGGGAAAGATGTAACTCTGTGAGATGAATTAACAGAACACAGAGCAGTTTCTCAGAAAGCTTCTTTCCAGTTTTGAACGGAAGATATTTCTTTTTTCACCATAGCCATCTATGGGCTTCCAAATATCCCTTTGCCAATTCCGCAAGAACAGCCTTAGCGAAAGGCTTCTTGAAGGGAAAGATGTAACTCTGTGAGATGAATTAACAGAACACAGAGCAGTTTCTCAGAAAGCTTCTTTCCAGTTTTGAACGGAAGATATTTCCTTTTTCACCATAGCCCTATATGGGCTTCCAAATATCCCTTTGCCAATTCCACAAGAACAGCCTTAGCGACAGGCTTCTTGAAGGGAAAGATGTAACTCTGTGAGATGAATTAACAGAACACAGAGCAGTTTCTCAGAAAGCTTCTTTCCAGTTTTGAACGGAAGATATTTCCTTTTTCACCATAGCCCTCTATGGGCTTCCAAATATCCCTTTGCCAATTCCACAAGAACAGCCTTAGCGACAGGCTTCTTGAAGGGAAAGATGTAACTCTGTGATATGAATTAACAGAACACAGAGCAGTTTCTCAGAAAGCTTCTTTCCAGTTTTGAACGGAAGATATTTCCTTTTTCACCATAGCCCTCTATGGGCTTCCAAATATCCCTTTGCCAATTCCACAAGAACAGCCTTAGCGAAAGGCTTCTTGAAGGGAAAGATGTAACTCTGTGAGATGAATTAACAGAACACAGAGCAGTTTCTCAGAAAGCTTCTTTCCAGTTTTGAACGGAAGATATTTCCTTTTTCACCATAGCCCTATATGGGCTTCCAAATATCCCTTTTCCAATTCCACAAGAACAGCCTTAGCGAAAGGCTTCTTGAAGGGAAAGATGTAACTCTGTGAGATGAATTAACAGAACACAGAGCAGTTTCTCAGAAAGCTTCTTTCCAGTTTTGAACGGAAGATATTTCCTTTTTCACCATAGCCCTCTATGGGCTTCCAAATATCCCTTTGCCAATTCCACAAGAACAGCCTTAGCGACAGGCTTCTTGAAGGGAAAGATGTAACTCTGTGAGATGAACTAACAGAACACAGAGCAGTTTCTCAGAAAGCTTCTTTCCAGTTTTGAACGGAAGATATTTCCTTTTTCACCATAGCCCTCTAAGGGCTTCCAAATATCCCTTTGCCAATTCCACAAGAACAGCCTTAGCGAAAGGTTTCTTGAAGGGAAAGATGTAACTCTGTGAGATGAATTAACAGAACACAGAGCAGTTTCTCAGAAAGCTTCTTTCCAGTTTTGAACGGAAGATATTTCCTTTTTCACCATAGCCCTCTATGGGCTTCCAAATATCCCTTTGCCAATTCCACAAGAACAGCCTTAGCGAAAGGCTTCTTGAAGGGAAAGATGTAACTCTGTGAGATGAATTAACAGAACACAAAGCAGTTTCTCAGAAAGCTTCTTTCCAGTTTTGAACGGAAGATATTTCCTTTTTCACCATAGCCCTCTATGGGCTTCCAAATATCCCTTTGCCAATTCCACAAGAACAGCCTTAGCGACAGGCTTCTTGAAGGGAAAGATGTAACTCTGTGAGATGAATTAACAGAACACAGAGCAGTTTCTCAGAAAGCTTCTTTCCAGTTTTGAACGGAAGATATTTCCTTTTTCACCATAGCCCTCTATGGGCTTCCAAATATCCCTTTGCCAATTCCACAAGAACAGCCTTAGCGACAGGCTTCTTGAAGGGAAAGATGTAACTCTGTGAGATGAATTAACAGAACACAGAGCAGTTTCTCAGAAAGCTTCTTTCCAGTTTTGAACGGAAGATATTTCCTTTTTCACCATAGCCCTCTATGGGCTTCCAAATATCCCTTTGCCAAATCCGCAAGAACAGCCTTAGCGAAAGGCTTCTTGAAGGGAAAGATGTAACTCTGTGAGATGAATTAACAGAACACAGAGCAGTTTCTCAGAAAGCTTCTTTCCAGTTTTGAACGGAAGATATTTCTTTTTTCACCATAGCCCTCTATGGGCTTCCAAATATCCCTTTGGCAATTCCACAAGAACAGCCTTAGCGACAGGCTTCTTGAAGGGAAAGATGTAACTCTGTGAGATGAATTAACAGAACACAGAGCAGTTTCTCAGAAAGCTTCTTTCCAGTTTTGAACGGAAGATATTTCCTTTTTCACCATAGCCCTCTATGGGCTTCCAAATATCCCTTTGCCAATTCCACAAGAACAGCCTTAGCGAAAGGCTTCTTGAAGGGAAAGATGTAACTCTGTGAGATGAATTAACAGAACACAGAGCAGTTTCTCAGAAAGCTTCTTTCCAGTTTTGAACGGAAGATATTTCTTTTTTCACCATAGCCATCTATGGGCTTCCAAATATCCCTTTGCCAATTCCACAAGAACAGCCTTAGCGAAAGGCTTCTTGAAGGGAAAGATGTAACTCTGTGAGATGAATTAACAGAACACAGAGCAGTTTCTCAGAAAGCTTCTTTCCAGTTTTGAACGGAAGATATTTCCTTTTTCACCATAGCCCTATATGGGCTTCCAAATATCCCTTTGCCAATTAAACAAGAACAGCCTTAGCGACAGGCTTCTTGAAGGGAAAGATGTAACTCTGTGAGATGAATTAACAGAACACAGAGCAGTTTCTCAGAAAGCTTCTTTCCAGTTTTGAACGGAAGATATTTCCTTTTTCACCATAGCCCTCTATGGGCTTCCAAATATCCCTTTGCCAATTCCACAAGAACAGCCTTAGCGACAGGCTTCTTGAAGGGAAAGATGTAACTCTGTGAGATGAATTAACAGAACACAGAGCAGTTTCTCAGAAAGCTTCTTTCCAGTTTTGAACGGAAGATATTTCCTTTTTCACCATAGCCCTCTATGGGCTTCCAAATATCCCTTTGCCAATTCCACAAGAACAGCCTTAGCGAAAGGCTTCTTGAAGGGAAAGATGTAACTCTGTGAGATGAATTAACAGAACACAGAGCAGTTTCTCAGAAAGCTTCTTTCCAGTTTTGAACGGAAGATATTTCCTTTTTCACCATAGCCCTCTATGGGCTTCCAAATATCCCTTTGCCAATTCCACAAGAACAGCCTTAGCGACAGGCTTCTTGAAGGGAAAGATGTAACTCTGTGAGATGAACTAACAGAACACAGAGCAGTTTCTCAGAAAGCTTCTTTCCAGTTTTGAACGGAAGATATTTCCTTTTTCACCATAGCCCTCTAAGGGCTTCCAAATATCCCTTTGCCAATTCCACAAGAACAGCCTTAGCGAAAGGTTTCTTGAAGGGAAAGATGTAACTCTGTGAGATGAATTAACAGAACACAGAGCAGTTTCTCAGAAAGCTTCTTTCCAGTTTTGAACGGAAGATATTTCCTTTTTCACCATAGACCTCTATGGTCTTCCAAATTTCCCTTTGCCAATTCCACAAGAACAGCCTTAGCGACAGGCTTCTTGAAGGGAAAGATGTAACTCTGTGAGATGAATTAACAGAACACAGAGCAGTTTCTCAGAAAGCTTCTTTCCAGTTTTGAACGGAAGATATTTCCTTTTTCACCATAGCCCTCTATGGGCTTCCAAATATCCCTTTGCCAATTCCACAAGAACAGCCTTAGCGAAAGGCTTCTTGAAGGGAAAGATGTAACTCTGTGAGATGAATTAACAGAACACAGAGCAGTTTCTCAGAAAGCTTCTTTCCAGTTTTGAACGGAAGATATTTCCTTTTTCACCATAGCCCTCTATGGGCTTCCAAATATCCCTTTGCCAATTCCACAAGAACAGCCTTAGCGACAGGCTTCTTGAAGGGAAAGATGTAACTCTGTGAGATGAACTAACAGAACACAGAGCAGTTTCTCAGAAAGCTTCTTTCTAGTTTTGAACGCAAGATATTTCCTTTTTCACCATAGCCCTCTATGGGCTTCCAAATATCCCTTTGACAATTCCACAAGAACAGCCTTAGCGAAAGGCTTCTTGAAGGGAAAGATGTAACTCTGTGAGATGAATTAACAGAACACAGAGCAGTTTCTCAGAAAGCTTCTTTCCAGTTTTGAACGGAAGATATTTCCTTTTTCACCATAGCCCTCTACGGGCTTCCAAATATCCCTTTGCCAATTCCACAAGAACAGCCTTAGCGAAAGGATTCTTGAAGGGAAAGATGTAACTCTGTGAGATGAATTAACAGAACACAGAGCAGTTTCTCAGAAAGCTTCTTTCCAGTTTTGAACGGAAGATATTTCCTTTTTCACCATAGCCCTCTATGGGCTTCCAAATATCCCTTTGCCAATTCCACAAGAACAGCCTTAGCGACAGGCTTCTTGAAGGGAAAGATGTAACTCTGTGAGATGAATTAACAGAACACAGATCAGTTTCTCAGAAAGCTTCTTTCCAGTTTTGAACGGAAGATATTTCCT
Source organism: Chlorocebus sabaeus (assembly GCF_047675955.1). Taxonomy (NCBI): domain Eukaryota; kingdom Metazoa; phylum Chordata; class Mammalia; order Primates; family Cercopithecidae; genus Chlorocebus; species Chlorocebus sabaeus. The sequence continues at coordinate 156,341 of NW_027327751.1, read as the reverse complement.
TTTTCACCATAGCCCTCTATGGGCTTCCAAATATCCCTTTGCCAATTCCACAAGAACAGCCTTAGCGACAGGCTTCTTGAAGGGAAAGATGTAACTCTGTGAGATGAACTAACAGAACACAGAGCAGTTTCTCAGAAAGCGTCTTTCCAGTTTTGAACGGAAGATATTTCCTTTTTCACCATAGCCCTCTATGGGCTTCCAAATATCCCTTTGCCAATTCCACAAGAACAGCCTTAGCGAAAGACTTCTTGAAGGGAAAGATGTAACTCTGTGAGATGAATTAAGAGAACACAGAGTAGTTTCTCAGAAAGCTTCTTTCCAGTTTTGAACGGAAGATATTTCCTTTTTCACCATAGCCCTCTATGGGCTTCCAAATATCCCTTTGCCAATTCCACAAGAACAGCCTTAGCGACAGGCTTCTTGAAGGGAAAGATGTAACTCTGTGAGATGAACTAACAGAACACAGAGCAGTTTCTCAGAAAGCTTCTTTCCAGTTTTGAACGGAAGATATTTCCTTTTTCACCATAGCCCTCTATGGGCTTCCAAATATCCCTTTGCCAATTCCACAAGAACAGCCTTAGCGAAAGGCTTCTTGAAGGGAAAGATGTAACTCTGTGAGATGAATTAACTGAACACAGAGCAGTTTCTCAGAAAGCTTCTTTCCAGTTTTGAACGGAAGATATTTCCTTTTTCACCATAGCCCTCTATGGGCTTCCAAATATCCCTTTGCCAATTCCACAAGAACAGCCTTAGCGACAGGCTTCTTGAAGGGAAAGATGTAACTCTGTGAGATGAACTAACAGAACACAGAGCAGTTTCTCAGAAAGCTTCTTTCCAGTTTTGAACGGAAGATATTTCCTTTTTCACCATAGCCCTCTATGGGCTTCCAAATATCCCTTTGCCAATTCCACAAGAACAGCCTTAGCGACAGGCTTCTTGAAGGGAAATATGTAACTCTGTGAGATGAATTAACAGAACACAGAGCAGTTTTTCAGAAAGCTTCTTTCCAGTTTTGAACGGAAGATATTTCCTTTTTCACCATAGCCCTCTAAGGGCTTCCAAATATCCCTTTGCCAATTCCACAAGAACAGCCTTAGGGACAGGCTTCTTGAAGGGAAAGATGTAACTCTGTGAGATGAATTAACAGAACACAGATCAGTTTCTCAGAAAGCTTCTTTCCAGTTTTGAACGGAAGATATTTCCTTTTTCACCATAGCCCTCTATGGGCATCCAAATATCCCTTTGCCAATTCCACAAGAACAGCCTTATCGACAGGCTTCTTGAAGGGAAAGATGTAACTCTGTGAGATGAATTAACAGAACACAGAGCAGTTTCTCAGAAAGCTTCTTTCCAATTTTGAACGCAAGATATTTCCTTTTTCACCATAGCCCTCTATGGGCTTCCAAATATCCCTTTGCCAATTCCACAAGAACAGCCTTAGCGAAAGGCTTCTTGAAGGGAAAGATGTAACTCTGTGAGATGAATTAACAGAACACAGAGCAGTTTCTCAGAAAGCTTCTTTCCAGTTTTGAACGGAAGATATTTCTTTTTTCACCATAGCCCTCTATGGGCTTCCAAATATCCCTTTGCCAATTCCACAAGAACAGCCTTAGCGAAAGGCTTCTTGAAGGGAAAGATGTAACTCTGTGAGATGAATTAACAGAACACAGAGCAGTTTCTCAGAAAGCTTCTTCCCAGTTTTGAACGGAAGATATTTCCTTTTTCACCATAGCCCTCTATGGGCTTCCAAATATCCCTTTGCCAATTCCACAAGAACAGCCTTAGCGACAGGCTTCTTGAAGGGAAAGATGTAACTCTGTGAGATGAATTAACAGAACACAGAGCAGTTTCTCAGAAAGCTTCTTTCCAGTTTTGAACGGAAGATATTTCCTTTTTCACCATAGCCCTCTATGGGCTTCCAAATATCCCTTTGCCAATTCCACAAGAACAGCCTTAGCGACAGGCTTCTTGAAGGGAAAGATGTAACTCTGTGAGATGAATTAACAGAACACAGATCAGCTTCTGAGAAAGCTTCTTTCCAGTTTTGAACGGAAGATATTTCCTTTTTCACCATAGCCCTCTATGGGCTTCCAAATATCCCTTTGCCAATTCCACAAGAACAGCCTTAGCGACAGGCTTCTTGAAGGGAAAGATATAACTCTGTGAGATGAATTAACAGAACACAGAGCAGTTTCTCAGAAAGCGTCTTTCCAGTTTTGAACGGAAGATATTTCCTTTTTCACCATAGCCCTCTATGGGCTTCCAAATATCCCTTTGCCAATTCCACAAGAACAGCCTTAGCGAAAGACTTCTTGAAGGGAAAGATGTAACTCTGTGAGATCAATTAACAGAACACAGAGCAGTTTCTCAGAAAGCTTCTTTCCAGTTTTGAACGGAAGATATTTCCTTTTTCACCATAGCCCTCTATGGGCTTCCAAATATCCCTTTGCCAATTCCACAAGAACAGCCTTAGCGACAGGCTTCTTGAAGGGAAAGATGTAACTCTGTGAGATGAACTAACAGAACACAGAGCAGTTTCTCAGAAAGCTTCTTTCCAGTTTTGAACGGAAGATATTTCCTTTTTCACCATAGCCCTCTATGGGCTTCCAAATTTCCCTTTGCCAATTCCACAAGAACAGCCTTAGCGACAGGCTTCTTGAAGGGAAAGATGTAACTCTGTGAGATGAATTAACAGAACACAGAGCAGTTTCTCAGAAAGCTTCTTTCCAGTTTTGAACGGAAGATATTTCCTTTTTCACCATAGCCCTCTATGGGCTTCCAAATATCCCTTTGCCAATTCCACAAGAACAGCCTTAGCGAAAGGCTTCTTGAAGGGAAAGATGTAACTCTGTGAGATGAATTAACAGAACACAGAGCAGTTTCTCAGAAAGCTTCTTTCCAGTTTTGAACGGAAGATATTTCCTTTTTCACCATAGCCCTCTATGGGCTTCCAAATATCCCTTTGCCAATTCCACAAGAACAGCCTTAGCGACAGGTTTCTTGAAGGGAAAGATGTAATTCTGTGAGATGAACTAACAGAACACAGAGCAGTTTCTCAGAAAGCTTCTTTCCAGTTTTGAACGGAAGATATTTCCTTTTTCACCATAGCCCTCTATGGGCTTCCAAATATCCCTTTGCCAATTCCACAAGAACAGCCTTAGCGACAGGCTTCTTGAAGGGAAAGATGTAACTCTGTGAGATGAATTAACAGAACACAGAGCAGTTTCTCAGAAAGCTTCTTTCCAGTTTTGAACGGAAGATATTTCCTTTTTCACCATAGCCCTCTACGGGCTTCCAAATATCCCTTTGCCAATTCCACAAGAACAGCCTTAGCGACAGGCTTCTTGAAGGGAAATATGTAACTCTGTGAGATGAATTAACAGAACACAGAGCAGTTTCTCAGAAAGCTTCTTTCCAGTTTTGAACGGAAGATATTTCCTTTTTCACCATAGCCCTCTATGGGCTTCCAAATATCCCTTTGCCAATTCCACAAGAACAGCCTTAGCGAAAGGCTTCTTGAAGGGAAAGATGTAACTCTGTGAGATGAATTAACAGAACACAGAGCAGTTTCTCAGAAAGCTTCTTTCCAGTTTTGAACGGAAGATATTTCTTTTTTCACCATATCCCTCTATGGGCTTCCAAATATCCCTTTGCCAATTCCACAAGAACAGCCTTAGCGAAAGGCTTCTTGAAGGGAAAGATGTAACTCTGTGAGATGAATTAACAGAACACAGAGCAGTTTCTCAGAAAGCTTCTTTCCAGTTTTGAACGGAAGATATTTCCTTTTTCACCAGAGCCCTCTATGGGCTTCCAAATATCCCTTTGCCAATTCCACAAGAACAGCCTTAGCGACAGGCTTCTTGAAGGGAAAGATGTAACTCTGTGAGATGAATTAACAGAACACAGAGCAGTTTCTCAGAAAGCTTCTTTCCAGATTTGAACAAAAGATATTTCCTTTTTCACCATAGCCCTCTATGGGCTTCCAAATATCCCTTTGCCAATTCCACAAGAACAGCCTTAGCGACAGGCTTCTTGAAGGGAAAGATGTAACTCTGTGAGATGAATTACCAGAACACAGAGCAGTTTCTCAGAAAGCTTCTTTCCAGTTATGAACGGAAGATATTTCCTTTTTCACCATAGCCCTCTATGGGCTTCCAAATATCCCTTTGCCAATTCCGCAAGAACAGCCTTAGCGACAGGCTTCTTGAAGGGAAAGATGTAACTCTGTGAGATGAATTAACAGAACACAGAGCAGTTTCTCAGAAAGCTTCTTTCAGGTTTTGAACGAAAGATATTTCCTTTTTCACCATAGCCCTCTATGGGCTTCCAAATATCCCTTTGCCAATTTCACAAGAACAGCCTTAGCGAAAGGCTTCTTGAAGGGAAAGATATAACTCTGTGAGATGAATTAACAGAACACAGAGCAGTTTCTCAGAAAGCTTCTTTCCAGTTTTGAACGGAAGATATTTCCTTTTTCACCATAGCACTCTATGGGCTTCCAAATATCCCTTTGCCAATTCCACAAGAACAGCCTTAGCGACAGGCTTCTTGAAGGGAAAGATGTAACTCTGTGAGATGAATTAACAGAACACAGAGCAGTTTCTCAGAAAGCTTCTTTCCAGTTTTGAACGGAAGATATTTCCTTTTTCACCATAGCCCTCTATGGGCTTCCAAATTTCCCTTTGCCAATTCCACAAGAACAGCCTTAGCGACAGGCTTCTTGAAGGGAAAGATGTAACTCTCTGAGATGAATTAACAGTACACAGAGCAGTTTCTCAGAAAGCTTCTTTCCAGTTTTGAACGGAAGATATTTCCTTTTTCACCACAGCCCTCTATGGGCTTCCAAATATACCTTTGCCAATTCCATAAGAACAGCCTTAGCGACAGGCTTCTTGAAGGGAAAGATGTAACTCTGTGAGATGAATTAACAGAACACAGAGCAGTTTCTCAGAAAGCTTCTTTCCAGTTTTGAACGGAAGTTATTTCCTTTTTCACCATAGCCCTCTATGGGCTTCCAAATATCCCTTTGCCAATTCCGCAAGAACAGCCTTAGCGAAAGGCTTCTTGAGGGGAAAGATGTAACTCTGTGAGATGAATTAACAGAACACAGAGCAGTTTCTCAGAAAGCTTCTTTCCAGTTTTGAACGGAAGATATTTCCTTTTTCACCATAGCCCTCTATGGGCTTCCAAATATCCCTTTGCCAATTCCGCAAGAACAGCCTTAGCGAAAGGCTTCTTGAAGGGAAACATGTAACTCTGTGAGATGAATTAACAGAACACAGAGCAGTTTCTCAGAAAGCTTCTTTCCAGTTTTGAACGGAAGATATTTCCTTTTTCACCATAGCCCTCTATGGGCTTCCAAATATCCCTTTGCCAATTCCACAAGAACAGCCTTAGCGACAGGCTTCTTGAAGGGAAAGATGTAACTCTGTGAGATGAATTAACAGAACACAGAGCAGTTTCTCAGAAAGCTTCTTTCCAGTTTTGAACGGAAGATATTTCCTTTTTCACCATAGCCCTCTATGGGCTTCCAAATATCCCTTTGCCAATTCCACAAGAACAGCCTTAGCGACAGGCTTCTTGAAGGGAAAGATGTAACTCTGTGAGATGAACTAACAGAACACAGAGCAGTTTCTCAGAAAGCTTCTTTCTAGTTTTGAACGCAAGATATTTCCTTTTTCACCATAGCCCTCTATGGGCTTCCAAATATCCCTTTGCCAATTCCACAAGAACAGCCTTAGCGAAAGGCTTCTTGACGGGAAAGATGTAACTCTGTGAGATGAATTAACAGAACACAGAGCAGTTTCTCAGAAAGCTTCTTTCCAGTTTTGAACGGAAGTTATTTCCTTTTTCACCATAGCCCTCTATGGGCTTCCAAATATCCCTTTGCCAATTCCGCAAGAACAGCCTTAGCGAAAGGCTTCTTGAAGGGAAAGATATAACTCTGTGAGATGAATTAACAGAACACAGAGCAGTTTCTCAGAAAGCTTCTTTCCAGTTTTGAACAGAAGATATTTCCTTTTTCACCATAGCCCTCTTTGGGCTTCCAAATATCCCTTTTCCAATTCCACAAGAACAGCCTTAGCGAAATTCTTCTTGAAGGGAAAGATGTAACTCTGTGAGATGAATTAACAGAACACAGAGCAGTTTCTCAGAAAGCTTCTTTCCAGTTTTGAACGGAAGATATTTCCTTTTTCACCATAGCCCTCTATGGGCTTCCAAATATCCCTTTGCCAATTCCGCATGAACAGCCTTAGCGAAAGGCTTCTTGAGGGGAAAGATGTAACTCTGTGAGATGAATTAACAGAACACAGAGCAGTTTCTCAGAAAGCTTCTTTCCAGTTTTGAACGGAAGATATTTCCTTTTTCACCATAGCCCTCTATGGGCTTCCAAATATCCCTTTGCCAATTCCGCAAGAACAGCCTTAGCGAAAGGCTTCTTGAAGGGAAAGATGTAACTCTGTGAGATGAATTAACAGAACACAGAGCAGTTTCTCAGAAAGCTTCTTTCCAGTTTTGAACGGAAGATATTTCCTTTTTCACCATAGCCCTCTATGGGCTTCCAAATATCCCTTTGCCAATTCCACAAGAACAGCCTTAGCGACAGGCTTTTTGAAGGGAAAGATGTAACTCTGTGAGATGAATTAACAGAACACAGAGCAGTTTCTCAGAAAGATTCTTTCAAGTTTTGAACGCAAGATATTTCCTTTTTCACCATAGCCCTCTATGGGCTTCCAAATATCCCTTTGCCAATTCCACAAGAACAGCCTTAGCGAAAGGCTTCTTGAGGGGAAAGATGTAACTCTGTGAGATGAACTAACAGAACACAGAGCAGTTTCTCAGAAAGCTTCTTTCTAGTTTTGAACGCAAGATATTTCCTTTTTCACCATAGCCCTCTATGGGCTTCCAAATATCCCTTTGCCAATTCCACATGAACAGCCTTAGCGAAAGGCTTCTTGACGGGAAAGATGTAACTCTGTGAGATGAATTAACAGAACACAGAGCAGTTTCTCAGAAAGCTTCTTTCCAGTTTTGAACGGAAGTTATTTCCTTTTTCACCATAGCCCTCTATGGGCTTCCAAATATCCCTTTGCCAATTCCGCAAGAACAGCCTTAGCGAAAGGCTTCTTGAAGGGAAAGATGTAACTCTGTGAGATGAATTAACAGAACACAGAGCAGTTTCTCAGAAAGCTTCTTTCCAGTTTTGAACAGAAGATATTTCCTTTTTCACCATAGCCCTCTTTGGGCTTCCAAATATCCCTTTTCCAATTCCACAAGAACAGCCTTAGCGAAATTCTTCTTGAAGGGAAAGATGTAACTCTGTGAGATGAATTAACAGAACACAGAGCAGTTTCTCAGAAAGCTTCTTTCCAGTTTTGAACGGAAGATATTTCCTTTTTCACCATAGCCCTCTATGGGCTTCCAAATATCCCTTTGCCAATTCCGCATGAACAGCCTTAGCGAAAGGCTTCTTGAGGGGAAAGATGTAACTCTGTGAGATGAATTAACAGAACACAGAGCAGTTTCTCAGAAAGCTTCTTTCCAGTTTTGAACGGAAGATATTTCCTTTTTCACCATAGCCCTCTATGGGCTTCCAAATATCCCTTTGCCAATTCCGCAAGAACAGCCTTAGCGAAAGGCTTCTTGAAGGGAAAGATGTAACTCTGTGAGATGAATTAACAGAACACAGAGCAGTTTCTCAGAAAGCTTCTTTCCAGTTTTGAACGGAAGATATTTCCTTTTTCACCATAGCCCTCTATGGGCTTCCAAATATCCCTTTGCCAATTCCACAAGAACAGCCTTAGCGACAGGCTTCTTGAAGGGAAAGATGTAACTCTGTGAGATGAATTAACAGAACACAGAGCAGTTTCTCAGAAAGCTTCTTTCAAGTTTTGAACGCAAGATATTTCCTTTTTCACCATAGCCCTCTATGGGCTTCCAAATATCCCTTTGCCAATTCCACAAGAACAGCCTTAGCGAAAGGCTTCTTGACGGGAAAGATGTAACTCTGTGAGATGAATTAACAGAACACAGAGCAGTTTCTCAGAAAGCTTCTTTCCAGTTTTGAACGGAAGTTATTTCCTTTTTCACCATAGCCCTCTATGGGCTTCCAAATATCCCTTTGCCAATTCCGCAAGAACAGCCTTAGCGAAAGGCTTCTTGAGGCAAAGATGTAACTCTGTGAGATGAATTAATAGAACACAGAGCAGTTTCTCAGAAAGCTTCTTTCCAGTTTTGAACGGAAGATATTTCCTTTTTCACCATAGCCCTCTATGGGCTTCCAAATATCCCTTTGCCAATTCCGCAAGAACAGCCTTAGCGAAAGGCTTCTTGAAGGGAAAGATGTAACTCTGTGAGATGAACTAACAGAACACAGAGCAGTTTCTCAGAAAGCTTCTTTCTAGTTTTGAACGCAAGATATTTCCTTTTTCACCATAGCCCTCTATGGGCTTCCAAATATCCCTTTGCCAATTCCACAAGAACAGCCTTAGCGAAAGGCTTCTTGAAGGGAAAGATGTAACTCTGTGAGATGAATTAACAGAACACAGAGCAGTTTCTCAGAAAGCTTCTTTCCAGTTTTGAACGGAAGATATTTCCTTTTTCACCATAGCCCTCTATGGGCTTCCAAATATCCCTTTGCCAATTCCGCAAGAACAGCCTTAGCGAAAGGCTTCTTGAAGGGAAAGATGTAACTCTGTGAGATGAATTAACAGAACACAGAGCAGTTTCTCAGAAAGCTTCTTTCCAGTTTTGAACGGAAGATATTTCCTTTTTCACCATAGCCCTCTAGGGCTTCCAAATATCCCTTTGCCAATTCCACAAGAACAGCCTTAGCGACAGGCTTCTTGAAGGGAAAGATGTAACTCTGTGAGATGAATTAACAGAACACAGAGCAGTTTCTCAGAAAGCTTCTTTCCAGTTTTGAACGGAAGATATTTCCTTTTTCACCATAGCCCTCTATGGGCTTCCAAATATCCCTTTGCCAATTCCACAAGAACAGCCTTAGCTACAGGCTTCTTGAAGGGAAAGATGTAACTCTGTGAGATGAATTCACAGAACACAGAGCAGTTTCTCAGAAAGCTTCTTTCAGTTTTGAACGGAAGATATTTCCTTTTTCACCATAGCCCTCTATGGGCTTCCAAATATCCCTTTGCCAATTCCGCAAGAACAGCCTTAGCGAAATGCTTCTTGAAGGGAAAGTTGTAACTCTGTGAGATGAATTAACAGAACACAGAGCAGTTTCTCAGAAAGCTTCTTTCCAGTTTTGAACGGAAGATATTTCCTTTTTCACCATAGCCCTCTATGGGCTTCCAAATATCCCTTTGCCAATTCCACAAGAACAGCCTTAGCGAAAGGCTTCTTGAAGGGAAAGATGTAACTCTGTGAGATGAATTAACAGAACACAGAGCAGTTTCTCAGAAAGCTTCTTTCCAGTTTTGAACGGAAGATATTTCCTTTTTCACCATAGCCCTCTATGTGCTTCCAAATATCCCTTTGCCAATTCCGCAAGAACAGCCTTAGCGACAGGCTTCTTGAAGGGAAAGATGTAACTCTGTGAGATGAATTAACAGAACACAGAGCAGTTTCTCAGAAAGCTTCTTTCCAGTTTTGAACGGAAGATATTTCCTTTTTCACCATAGCCCTCTATGGGCTTCCAAATATCCCTTTGCCAATTCCGCAAGAACAGCCTTAGCGAAAGGCTTCTTGAAGGGAAAGATGTAACTCTGTGAGATGAATTAACAGAACACAGAGCAGTTTCTCAGAAAGCTTCTTTCCAGTTTTGAACGGAAGATATTTCCTTTTTCACCATAGCCCTCTATGGGCTTCCAAATATCCCTTTGCCAATTCCGCAAGAACAGCCTTAGCGAAAGGCTTCTTGAAGGGAAACATGTAACTCTGTGAGATGAATTAACAGAACACAGAGCAGTTTCTCAGAAAGCTTCTTTCCAGTTTTGAACGGAAGATATTTCCTTTTTCACCATAGCCCTCTATGGGCTTCCAAATATCCCTTTGCCAATTCCACAAGAACAGCCTTAGCGAATGGCTTCTTGAAGGGAAAGATGTAACTCTGTGAGATGAATTAACAGAACACAGAGTAGTTTCTCAGAAAGCTTCTTTCCAGTTTTGAACGGAAGATATTTCCTTTTTCACCATAGCCCTCTATGGGCTTCCAAATATCCCTTTGCCAATTCCACAAGAACAGCCTTAGTGACAGGCTTCTTGAAGGGAAAGATGTAACTCTGTGAGATGAACTAACAGAACACAGAGCAGTTTCTCAGAAAGCTTCTTTGTAGTTTTGAACGCAAGATATTTCCTTTTTCAAAATAGCCCTCTATGTGCTTCCAAATATCCCTTTGCCAATTCCGCAAGAACAGCCTTAGCGAAAGGCTTCTTGAAGGGAAAGATGTAACTCTGTGAGATGAATTAACAGAACACAGAGCAGTTTCTCAGAAAGCTTCTTTCCAGTTTTGAACGGAAGATATTTCCTTTTTCACCATAGCCCGCTATGGGCTTCCAAATATCCCTTTGCCAATTCCGCAAGAACAGCCTTAGCGACAGGCTTCTTGAAGGGAAAGATGTAACTCTGTGAGATGAATTAACAGAACACAGAGCAGTTTCTCAGAAAGCTTCTTTCCAGTTTTGAACGGAAGATATTTCCTTTGTCACCATAGCCCTCTATGGGCTTCCAAATATCCCTTTGCCAATTCCACAAGAACAGCCTTAGCGACAGGCTTCTTGAAGGGAAAGATGTAACTCTGTGAGATGAATTAACAGAACACAGAGCAGTTTCTCAGAAAGCTTCTTTCCAGTTTTGAACGGAAGATATTTCCTTTTTCACCATAGCCCTCTATGTGCTTCCAAATATCCCTTTGCCAATTTCGCAAGAACAGCCTTAGCGACAGGCTTCTTGAAGGGAAAGATGTAACTCTGTGAGATGAATTAACAGAACACAGAGCAGTTTCTCAGAAAGCTTCTTTCCAGTTTTGAACGGAAGATATTTCCTTTTTCACCATAGCCCTCTATGGGCTTCCAAATATCCCTTTGCCAATTCCGCAAGAACAGCCTTAGCGAAAGGCTTCTTGAAGGGAAAGATGTAACTCTGTGAGATGAATTAACAGAACACAGAGCAGTTTCTCAGAAAGCTTCTTTCCAGTTTTGAAGGGAAGATATTTCCTTTTTCACCATAGCCCTCTATGGGCTTCCAAATATCCCTTTGCCAATTCCGCAAGAACAGCCTTAGCGAAAGGCTTCTTGAAGGGAAAGATGTAACTCTGTGAGATGAATTAACAGAACACAGAGCAGTTTCTCAGAAAGCTTCTTTCCAGTTTTGAACGGAAGATATTTCCTTTTTCACCATAGCCCTCTATGGGCTTCCAAATATCCCTTTGCCAATTCCACAAGAACAGCCTTAGCGAATGGCTTCTTGAAGGGAAAGATGTAACTCTGTGAGATGAATTAACAGAACACAGAGTAGTTTCTCAGAAAGCTTCTTTCCAGTTTTGAACGGAAGATATTTCCTTTTTCACCATAGCCCTCTATGGGCTTCCAAATATCCCTTTGCCAATTCCACAAGAACAGCCTTAGTGACAGGCTTCTTGAAGGGAAAGATGTAACTCTGTGAGATGAACTAACAGAACACAGAGCAGTTTCTCAGAAAGCTTCTTTGTAGTTTTGAACGCAAGATATTTCCTTTTTCACCATAGCCCTCTATGTGCTTCCAAATATCCCTTTGCCAATTCCGCAAGAACAGCCTTAGCGAAAGGCTTCTTGAAGGGAAAGATGTAACTCTGTGAGATGAATTAACAGAACACAGAGCAGTTTCTCAGAAAGCTTCTTTCCAGTTTTGAACGGAAGATATTTCCTTTTTCACCATAGCCCTCTATGGGCTTCCAAATATCCCTTTGCCAATTCCGCAAGAACAGCCTTAGCGACAGGCTTCTTGAAGGGAAAGATGTAACTCTGTGAGATGAATTAACAGAACACAGAGCAGTTTCTCAGAAAGCTTCTTTCCAGTTTTGAACGGAAGATATTTCCTTTTTCACCATAGCCCTCTACGGGCTTCCAAATATCCCTTTGCCAATTCCACAAGAACAGCCTTAGCGACAGGCTTCTTGAAGGGAAATATGTAACTCTGTGAGATGAATTAACAGAACACAGAGCAGTTTCTCAGAAAGCTTCTTTCCAGTTTTGAACGGAAGATATTTCCTTTTTCACCATAGCCCTCTATGGGCTTCCAAATATCCCTTTGCCAATTCCACAAGAACAGCCTTAGCGAAAGGCTTCTTGAAGGGAAAGATGTAACTCTGTGAGATGAATTAACAGAACACAGAGCAGTTTCTCAGAAAGCTTCTTTCCAGTTTTGAACGGAAGATATTTCTTTTTTCACCATATCCCTCTATGGGCTTCCAAATATCCCTTTGCCAATTCCACAAGAACAGCCTTAGCCAAAGGCTTCTTGAAGGGAAAGATGTAACTCTGTGAGATGAATTAACAGAACACAGAGCAGTTTCTCAGAAAGCTTCTTTCCAGTTTTGAACGGAAGATATTTCCTTTTTCACCAGAGCCCTCTATGGGCTTCCAAATATCCCTTTGCCAATTCCACAAGAACAGCCTTAGCGACAGGCTTCTTGAAGGGAAAGATGTAACTCTGTGAGATGAATTAACAGAACACAGAGCAGTTTCTCAGAAAGCTTCTTTCCAGATTTGAACGGAAGATATTTCCTTTTTCACCATAGCCCTCTATGGGCTTCCAAATATCCCTTTGCCAATTCCACAAGAACAGCCTTAGCGACAGGCTTCTTGAAGGGAAAGATGTAACTCTGTGAGATGAATTAACAGAACACAGAGCAGTTTCTCAGAAAGCTTCTTTCCAGTTATGAACGGAAGATATTTCCTTTTTCACCATAGCCCTCTATGGGCTTCCAAATATCCCTTTGCCAATTCCGCAAGAACAGCCTTAGCGACAGGCTTCTTGAAGGGAAAGATGTAACTCTGTGAGATGAATTAACAGAACACAGAGCAGTTTCTCAGAAAGCTTCTTTCAGGTTTTGAACGGAAGATATTTCCTTTTTCACCATAGCCCTCTATGGGCTTCCAAATATCCCTTTGCCAATTTCACAAGAACAGCCTTAGCGAAAGGCTTCTTGAAGGGAAAGATATAACTCTGTGAGATGAATTAACAGAACACAGAGCAGTTTCTCAGAAAGCTTCTTTCCAGTTTTGAACGGAAGATATTTCCTTTTTCAACATAGCACTCTATGGGCTTCCAAATATCCCTTTGCCAATTCCACAAGAACAGCCTTAGCGACAGGCTTCTTGAAGGGAAAGATGTAACTCTGTGAGATGAATTAACAGAACACAGAGCAGTTTCTCAGAAAGCTTCTTTCCAGTTTTGAACGGAAGTTATTTCCTTTTTCACCATAGCCCTCTATGGGCTTCCAAATATCCCTTTGCCAATTCCGCAAGAACAGCCTTAGCGAAAGGCTTCTTGAAGGGAAAGATGTAACTCTGTGAGATGAATTAACAGAACACAGAGCAGTTTCTCAGAAAGCTTCTTTCCAGTTTTGAACAGAAGATATTTCCTTTTTCACCATAGCCCTCTTTGGGCTTCCAAATATCCCTTTTCCAATTCCACAAGAACAGCCTTAGCGAAATTCTTCTTGAAGGGAAAGATGTAACTCTGTGAGATGAATTAACAGAACACAGAGCAGTTTCTCAGAAAGCTTCTTTCCAGTTTTGAACGGAAGATATTTCCTTTTTCACCATAGCCCTCTATGGGCTTCCAAATATCCCTTTGCCAATTCCGCATGAACAGCCTTAGCGAAAGGCTTCTTGAGGGGAAAGATGTAACTCTGTGAGATGAATTAACAGAACACAGAGCAGTTTCTCAGAAAGCTTCTTTCCAGTTTTGAACGGAAGATATTTCCTTTTTCACCATAGCCCTCTATGGGCTTCCAAATATCCCTTTGCCAATTCCGCAAGAACAGCCTTAGCGAAAGGCTTCTTGAAGGGAAAGATGTAACTCTGTGAGATGAATTAACAGAACACAGAGCAGTTTCTCAGAAAGCTTCTTTCCAGTTTTGAACGGAAGATATTTCCTTTTTCACCATAGCCCTCTATGGGCTTCCAAATATCCCTTTGCCAATTCCACAAGAACAGCCTTAGCGACAGGCTTCTTGAAGGGAAAGATGTAACTCTGTGAGATGAATTAACAGAACACAGAGCAGTTTCTCAGAAAGCTTCTTTCAAGTTTTGAACGCAAGATATTTCCTTTTTCACCATAGCCCTCTATGGGCTTCCAAATATCCCTTTGCCAATTCCACAAGAACAGCCTTAGCGAAAGGCTTCTTGACGGGAAAGATGTAACTCTGTGAGATGAATTAACAGAACACAGAGCAGTTTCTCAGAAAGCTTCTTTCCAGTTTTGAACGGAAGTTATTTCCTTTTTCACCATAGCCCTCTATGGGCTTCCAAATATCCCTTTGCCAATTCCGCAAGAACAGCCTTAGCGAAAGGCTTCTTGAGGCAAAGATGTAACTCTGTGAGATGAATTAATAGAACACAGAGCAGTTTCTCAGAAAGCTTCTTTCCAGTTTTGAACGGAAGATATTTCCTTTTTCACCATAGCCCTCTATGGGCTTCCAAATATCCCTTTGCCAATTCCGCAAGAACAGCCTTAGCGAAAGGCTTCTTGAAGGGAAAGATGTAACTCTGTGAGATGAACTAACAGAACACAGAGCAGTTTCTCAGAAAGCTTCTTTCTAGTTTTGAACGCAAGATATTTCCTTTTTCACCATAGCCCTCTATGGGCTTCCAAATATCCCTTTGCCAATTCCACAAGAACAGCCTTAGCGAAAGGCTTCTTGAAGGGAAAGATGTAACTCTGTGAGATGAATTAACAGAACACAGAGCAGTTTCTCAGAAAGCTTCTTTCCAGTTTTGAACGGAAGATATTTCCTTTTTCACCATAGCCCTCTATGGGCTTCCAAATATCCCTTTGCCAATTCCGCAAGAACAGCCTTAGCGAAAGGCTTCTTGAAGGGAAAGATGTAACTCTGTGAGATGAATTAACAGAACACAGAGCAGTTTCTCAGAAAGCTTCTTTCCAGTTTTGAACGGAAGATATTTCCTTTTTCACCATAGCCCTCTAGGGCTTCCAAATATCCCTTTGCCAATTCCACAAGAACAGCCTTAGCGACAGGCTTCTTGAAGGGAAAGATGTAACTCTGTGAGATGAATTAACAGAACACAGAGCAGTTTCTCAGAAAGCTTCTTTCCAGTTTTGAACGGAAGATATTTCCTTTTTCACCATAGCCCTCTATGGGCTTCCAAATATCCCTTTGCCAATTCCACAAGAACAGCCTTAGCTACAGGCTTCTTGAAGGGAAAGATGTAACTCTGTGAGATGAATTCACAGAACACAGAGCAGTTTCTCAGAAAGCTTCTTTCAGTTTTGAACGGAAGATATTTCCTTTTTCACCATAGCCCTCTATGTGCTTCCAAATATCCCTTTGCCAATTCCGCAAGAACAGCCTTAGCGACAGGCTTCTTGAAGGGAAAGATGTAACTCTGTGAGATGAATTAACAGAACACAGAGCAGTTTCTCAGAAAGCTTCTTTCCAGTTTTGAACGGAAGATATTTCCTTTTTCACCATAGCCCTCTATGGGCTTCCAAATATCCCTTTGCCAATTCCGCAAGAACAGCCTTAGCGAAAGGCTTCTTGAAGGGAAAGATGTAACTCTGTGAGATGAATTAACAGAACACAGAGCAGTTTCTCAGAAAGCTTCTTTCCAGTTTTGAACGGAAGATATTTCCTTTTTCACCATAGCCCTCTATGGGCTTCCAAATATCCCTTTGCCAATTCCGCAAGAACAGCCTTAGCGAAAGGCTTCTTGAAGGGAAACATGTAACTCTGTGAGATGAATTAACAGAACACAGAGCAGTTTCTCAGAAAGCTTCTTTCCAGTTTTGAACGGAAGATATTTCCTTTTTCACCATAGCCCTCTATGGGCTTCCAAATATCCCTTTGCCAATTCCACAAGAACAGCCTTAGCGAATGGCTTCTTGAAGGGAAAGATGTAACTCTGTGAGATGAATTAACAGAACACAGAGTAGTTTCTCAGAAAGCTTCTTTCCAGTTTTGAACGGAAGATATTTCCTTTTTCACCATAGCCCTCTATGGGCTTCCAAATATCCCTTTGCCAATTCCACAAGAACAGCCTTAGTGACAGGCTTCTTGAAGGGAAAGATGTAACTCTGTGAGATGAACTAACAGAACACAGAGCAGTTTCTCAGAAAGCTTCTTTGTAGTTTTGAACGCAAGATATTTCCTTTTTCAAAATAGCCCTCTATGTGCTTCCAAATATCCCTTTGCCAATTCCGCAAGAACAGCCTTAGCGAAAGGCTTCTTGAAGGGAAAGATGTAACTCTGTGAGATGAATTAACAGAACACAGAGCAGTTTCTCAGAAAGCTTCTTTCCAGTTTTGAACGGAAGATATTTCCTTTTTCACCATAGCCCGCTATGGGCTTCCAAATATCCCTTTGCCAATTCCGCAAGAACAGCCTTAGCGACAGGCTTCTTGAAGGGAAAGATGTAACTCTGTGAGATGAATTAACAGAACACAGAGCAGTTTCTCAGAAAGCTTCTTTCCAGTTTTGAACGGAAGATATTTCCTTTGTCACCATAGCCCTCTATGGGCTTCCAAATATCCCTTTGCCAATTCCACAAGAACAGCCTTAGCGACAGGCTTCTTGAAGGGAAAGATGTAACTCTGTGAGATGAATTAACAGAACACAGAGCAGTTTCTCAGAAAGCTTCTTTCCAGTTTTGAACGGAAGATATTTCCTTTTTCACCATAGCCCTCTATGTGCTTCCAAATATCCCTTTGCCAATTTCGCAAGAACAGCCTTAGCGACAGGCTTCTTGAAGGGAAAGATGTAACTCTGTGAGATGAATTAACAGAACACAGAGCAGTTTCTCAGAAAGCTTCTTTCCAGTTTTGAACGGAAGATATTTCCTTTTTCACCATAGCCCTCTATGGGCTTCCAAATATCCCTTTGCCAATTCCGCAAGAACAGCCTTAGCGAAAGGCTTCTTGAAGGGAAAGATGTAACTCTGTGAGATGAATTAACAGAACACAGAGCAGTTTCTCAGAAAGCTTCTTTCCAGTTTTGAAGGGAAGATATTTCCTTTTTCACCATAGCCCTCTATGGGCTTCCAAATATCCCTTTGCCAATTCCGCAAGAACAGCCTTAGCGAAAGGCTTCTTGAAGGGAAAGATGTAACTCTGTGAGATGAATTAACAGAACACAGAGCAGTTTCTCAGAAAGCTTCTTTCCAGTTTTGAACGGAAGATATTTCCTTTTTCACCATAGCCCTCTATGGGCTTCCAAATATCCCTTTGCCAATTCCACAAGAACAGCCTTAGCGAATGGCTTCTTGAAGGGAAAGATGTAACTCTGTGAGATGAATTAACAGAACACAGAGTAGTTTCTCAGAAAGCTTCTTTCCAGTTTTGAACGGAAGATATTTCCTTTTTCACCATAGCCCTCTATGGGCTTCCAAATATCCCTTTGCCAATTCCACAAGAACAGCCTTAGTGACAGGCTTCTTGAAGGGAAAGATGTAACTCTGTGAGATGAACTAACAGAACACAGAGCAGTTTCTCAGAAAGCTTCTTTGTAGTTTTGAACGCAAGATATTTCCTTTTTCACCATAGCCCTCTATGTGCTTCCAAATATCCCTTTGCCAATTCCGCAAGAACAGCCTTAGCGAAAGGCTTCTTGAAGGGAAAGATGTAACTCTGTGAGATGAATTAACAGAACACAGAGCAGTTTCTCAGAAAGCTTCTTTCCAGTTTTGAACGGAAGATATTTCCTTTTTCACCATAGCCCTCTATGGGCTTCCAAATATCCCTTTGCCAATTCCGCAAGAACAGCCTTAGCGACAGGCTTCTTGAAGGGAAAGATGTAACTCTGTGAGATGAATTAACAGAACACAGAGCAGTTTCTCAGAAAGCTTCTTTCCAGTTTTGAACGGAAGATATTTCCTTTTTCACCATAGCCCTCTACGGGCTTCCAAATATCCCTTTGCCAATTCCACAAGAACAGCCTTAGCGACAGGCTTCTTGAAGGGAAATATGTAACTCTGTGAGATGAATTAACAGAACACAGAGCAGTTTCTCAGAAAGCTTCTTTCCAGTTTTGAACGGAAGATATTTCCTTTTTCACCATAGCCCTCTATGGGCTTCCAAATATCCCTTTGCCAATTCCACAAGAACAGCCTTAGCGAAAGGCTTCTTGAAGGGAAAGATGTAACTCTGTGAGATGAATTAACAGAACACAGAGCAGTTTCTCAGAAAGCTTCTTTCCAGTTTTGAACGGAAGATATTTCTTTTTTCACCATATCCCTCTATGGGCTTCCAAATATCCCTTTGCCAATTCCACAAGAACAGCCTTAGCCAAAGGCTTCTTGAAGGGAAAGATGTAACTCTGTGAGATGAATTAACAGAACACAGAGCAGTTTCTCAGAAAGCTTCTTTCCAGTTTTGAACGGAAGATATTTCCTTTTTCACCAGAGCCCTCTATGGGCTTCCAAATATCCCTTTGCCAATTCCACAAGAACAGCCTTAGCGACAGGCTTCTTGAAGGGAAAGATGTAACTCTGTGAGATGAATTAACAGAACACAGAGCAGTTTCTCAGAAAGCTTCTTTCCAGATTTGAACGGAAGATATTTCCTTTTTCACCATAGCCCTCTATGGGCTTCCAAATATCCCTTTGCCAATTCCACAAGAACAGCCTTAGCGACAGGCTTCTTGAAGGGAAAGATGTAACTCTGTGAGATGAATTAACAGAACACAGAGCAGTTTCTCAGAAAGCTTCTTTCCAGTTATGAACGGAAGATATTTCCTTTTTCACCATAGCCCTCTATGGGCTTCCAAATATCCCTTTGCCAATTCCGCAAGAACAGCCTTAGCGACAGGCTTCTTGAAGGGAAAGATGTAACTCTGTGAGATGAATTAACAGAACACAGAGCAGTTTCTCAGAAAGCTTCTTTCAGGTTTTGAACGGAAGATATTTCCTTTTTCACCATAGCCCTCTATGGGCTTCCAAATATCCCTTTGCCAATTTCACAAGAACAGCCTTAGCGAAAGGCTTCTTGAAGGGAAAGATATAACTCTGTGAGATGAATTAACAGAACACAGAGCAGTTTCTCAGAAAGCTTCTTTCCAGTTTTGAACGGAAGATATTTCCTTTTTCAACATAGCACTCTATGGGCTTCCAAATATCCCTTTGCCAATTCCACAAGAACAGCCTTAGCGACAGGCTTCTTGAAGGGAAAGATGTAACTCTGTGAGATGAATTAACAGAACACAGAGCAGTTTCTCAGAAAGCTTCTTTCCAGTTTTGAACGGAAGATATTTCCTTTTTCACCATAGCCCTCTATGGGCTTCCAAATTTCCCTTTGCCAATTCCACAAGAACAGCCTTAGCGACAGGCTTCTTGAAGGGAAAGATGTAACTCTGTGAGATGAATTAACAGTACACAGAGCAGTTTCTCAGAAAGCTTCTTTCCAGTTTTGAACGGAAGATATTTCCTTTTTCACCATAGCCCTCTATGGGCTTCCAAATATCCCTTTGCCAATTCCATAAGAACAGCCTTAGCGACAGGCTTCTTGAAGGGAAAGATGTAACTCTGTGAGATGAATTAACAGAACACAGAGCAGTTTCTCAGAAAGCTTCTTTCCAGTTTTGAACGGAAGTTATTTCCTTTTTCACCATAGCCCTCTATGGGCTTCCAAATATCCCTTTGCCAATTCCGCAAGAACAGCCTTAGCGAAAGGCTTCTTGAGGGGAAAGATGTAACTCTGTGAGATGAATTAACAGAAGACAGAGCAGTTTCTCAGAAAGCTTCTTTCCAGTTTTGAACGGAAGATATTTCCTTTTTCACCATAGCCCTCTATGGGCTTCCAAATATCCCTTTGCCAATTCCGCAAGAACAGCCTTAGCGAAAGGCTTCTTGAAGGGAAAGATGTAACTCTGTGAGATGAATTAACAGAACACAGAGCAGTTTCTCAGAAAGCTTCTTTCCAGTTTTGAACGGAAGATATTTCCTTTTTCACCATAGCACTCTATGGGCTTCCAAATATCCCTTTGCCAATTCCACAAGAACAGCCTTAGCGACAGGCTTCTTGAAGGGAAAGATGTAACTCTGTGAGATGAATTAACAGAACACAGAGCAGTTTCTCAGAAAGCTTCTTTCCAGTTTTGAACGGAAGATATTTCCTTTTTCACCATAGCCCTCTATGGGCTTCCAAATATCCCTTTGCCAATTCCACAAGAACAGCCTTAGCGACAGGCTTCTTGAAGGGAAAGATGTAACTCTGTGAGATGAACTAACAGAACACAGAGCAGTTTCTCAGAAAGCTTCTTTCTAGTTTTGAACGCAAGATATTTCCTTTTTCACCATAGCCCTCTATGGGCTTCCAAATATCCCTTTGCCAATTCCACAAGAACAGCCTTAGCGAAAGGCTTCTTGACGGGAAAGATGTAACTCTGTGAGATGAATTAACAGAACACAGAGCAGTTTCTCAGAAAGCTTCTTTCCAGTTTTGAACGGAAGTTATTTCCTTTTTCACCATAGCCCTCTATGGGCTTCCAAATATCCCTTTGCCAATTCCGCAAGAACAGCCTTAGCGAAAGGCTTCTTGAAGGGAAAGATGTAACTCTGTGAGATGAATTAACAGAACACAGAGCAGTTTCTCAGAAAGCTTCTTTCCAGTTTTGAACAGAAGATATTTCCTTTTTCACCATAGCCCTCTATGGGCTTCCAAATATCCCTTTTCCAATTCCACAAGAACAGCCTTAGCGAAATTCTTCTTGAAGGGAAAGATGTAACTCTGTGAGATGAATTAACAGAACACAGAGCAGTTTCTCAGAAAGCTTCTTTCCAGTTTTGAACGGAAGATATTTCCTTTTTCACCATAGCCCTCTATGGGCTTCCAAATATCCCTTTGCCAATTCCAAAAGAACAGCCTTAGCGACAGGCTTCTTGAAGGGAAAGACGTAACTCAGTGAGATGAATTAACAGAACACAGAGCAGTTTCTCAGAAAGCTTCTTTCCAGTTTTGAACGGAAGATATTTCCTTTTTCACCATAGCCCTCTATGGGCTTACAAATATCCCTTTGCCGATTCCGCATGAACAGCCTTAGCGAAAGGCTTCTTGAGGGGAAAGATGTAACTCTGTGAGATGAATTAACAGAACACAGAGCAGTTTCTCAGAAAGCTTCTTTCCAGTTTTGAACGGAAGATATTTCCTTTTTCACCATAGCCCTCTATGGGCTTCCAAATATCCCTTTGCCAATTCCACAAGAACAGCCTTAGCTACAGGCTTCTTGAAGGGAAAGATGTAACTCTGTGAGATGAATTCACAGAACACAGAGCAGTTTCTCAGAAAGCTTCTTTCAGTTTTGAACGGAAGATATTTCCTTTTTCACCATAGCCCTCTATGGGCTTCCAAATATCCCTTTGCCAATTCCGCAAGAACAGCCTTAGCGAAATGCTTCTTGAACGGAAAGATGTAACTCTGTGAGATGAATTAACAGAACACAGAGCAGTTTCTCAGAAAGCTTCTTTCCAGTTTTGAACGGAAGATATTTCCTTTTTCACCATAGCCCTCTATGGGCTTCCAAATATCCCTTTGCCAATTCCACAAGAACAGCCTTAGTGACAGGCTTCTTGAAGGGAAAGATGTAACTCTGTGAGATGAACTAACAGAACACAGAGCAGTTTCTCAGAAAGCTTCTTTCTTGTTTTGAACGCAAGATATTTCCTTTTTCACCATAGCCCTCTATGGGCTTCCAAATATCCCTTTGCCAATTCCACAAGAACAGCCTTAGCGAAAGGCTTCTTGAAGGGAAAGATGTATCTCTATGAGATGAATTAACAGAACACAGAGCAGTTTCTCAGAAAGCTTCTTTCCAGTTTTGAACGGAAGATGTTTCCTTTTTCACCATAGCCCTCTATGGGCTTCCAAATATCCCTTTGCCAATTCCACAAGAACAGCCTTAGCGAAAGGCTTCTTGAAGGGAAAGATGTAACTCTGTGAGATGAATTAACAGAACACAGAGCAGTTTCTCAGAAAGCTTCTTTCCAGTTTTGAACGGAAGATATTTCCTTTTTCACCATAGCCCTCTATGGGCTTCCAAATATCCCTTTGCCAATTCCACAAGAACAGCCTTAGCGAAAGGCTTCTTGAAGGGAAAGATGTAACTCTGTGAGATGAATTAACAGAACACAGAGCAGTTTCTCAGAAAGCTTCTTTCCAGTTTTGAACGGAAGATATTTCCTTTTTCACCATAGCCCTCTATGTGCTTCCAAATATCCCTTTGCCAATTCCGCAAGAACAGCCTTAGCGACAGGCTTCTTGAAGGGAAAGATGTAACTCTGTGAGATGAACTAACAGAACACAGAGCAGTTTCTCAGAAAGCTTCTTTCTTGTTTTGAACGCAAGATATTTCCTTTTTCACCATAGCCCTCTATGGGCTTCCAAATATCCCTTTGCCAATTCCACAAGAACAGCCTTAGCGAAAGGCTTCTTGAAGGGAAAGATGTAACTCTATGAGATGAATTAACAGAACACAGAGCAGTTTCTCAGAAAGCTTCTTTCCAGTTTTGAACGGAAGATGTTTCCTTTTTCACCATAGCCCTCTATGGGCTTCCAAATATCCCTTTGCCAATTCCACAAGAACAGCCTTAGCGAAAGGCTTCTTGAAGGGAAAGATGTAACTCTGTGAGATGAATTAACAGAACACAGAGCAGTTTCTCAGAAAGCTTCTTTCCAGTTTTGAACGGAAGATATTTCCTTTTTCACCATAGCCCTCTATGGGCTTCCAAATATCCCTTTGCCAATTCCACAAGAACAGCCTTAGCGAAAGGCTTCTTGAAGGGAAAGATGTAACTCTGTGAGATGAATTAACAGAACACAGAGCAGTTTCTCAGAAAGCTTCTTTCCAGTTTTGAACGGAAGATATTTCCTTTTTCACCATAGCCCTCTATGTGCTTCCAAATATCCCTTTGCCAATTCCGCAAGAACAGCCTTAGCGACAGGCTTCTTGAAGGGAAAGATGTAACTCTGTGAGATGAATTAACAGAACACAGAGCAGTTTCTCAGAAAGCTTCTTTCCAGTTTTGAACGGAAGATATTTCCTTTTTCACCATAGCCCTCTATGGGCTTCCAAATATCCCTTTGCCAATTCCGCAAGAACAGCCTTAGCGAAAGGCTTCTTGAAGGGAAAGATGTAACTCTGTGAGATGAACTAACAGAACACAGAGCAGTTTCTCAGAAAGCTTCTTTCCAGTTTTGAACGGAAGATATTTCCTTTTTCACCATAGCCCTCTATGGGCTTCCAAATATCCCTTTGCCAATTCCGCAAGAACAGCCTTAGCGAAAGGCTTCTTGAAGGGAAAGATGTAACTCTGTGAGATGAATTAACAGAACACAGAGCAGTTTCTCAGAAAGCTTCTTTCCAGTTTTGAACGGAAGATATTTCCTTTTTCACGATAGCCCTCTATGGGCTTCCAAATATCCCTTTGCCAATTCCACAAGAACAGCCTTAGCGAATGGCTTCTTGAAGGGAAAGATGTAACTCTGTGAGATGAATTAACAGAACACAGAGCAGTTTCTCAGAAAGCTTCTTTCCAGTTTTGAACGGAAGATATTTCCTTTTTCACGATAGCCCTCTATGGGCTTCCAAATATCCCTTTGCCAATTCCACAAGAACAGCCTTAGTGACAGGCTTCTTGAAGGGAAAGATGTAACTCTGTGAGATGAACTAACAGAACACAGAGCAGTTTCTCAGAAAGCTTCTTTCTAGTTTTGAACGCAAGATATTTCCTTTTTCACCATAGCCCTCTATGTGCTTCCAAATATCCCTTTGCCAATTCCGCAAGAACAGCCTTAGCGAAAGGCTTCTTGAAGGGAAAGATGTAACTCTGTGAGATGAATTAACAGAACACAGAGCAGTTTCTCAGAAAGCTTCTTTCCAGTTTTGAACGGAAGATATTTCCTTTTTCACCATAGCCCTCTATGGGCTTCCAAATATCCCTTTGCCAATTCCGCAAGAACAGCCTTAGCGACAGGCTTCTTGAAGGGAAAGATGTAACTCTGTGAGATGAATTAACAGAACACAGAGCAGTTTCTCAGAAAGCTTCTTTCCAGTTTTGAACGGAAGATATTTCCTTTTTCACCATAGCCCTCTATGGGCTTCCAAATATCCCTTTGCCAATTCCGCAAGAACAGCCTTAGCGAAAGGCTTCTTGAAGGGAAAGATGTAACTCTGTGAGATGAATTAACAGAACACAGAGCAGTTTCTCAGAAAGCTTCTTTCCAGTTTTGAACGGAAGATATTTCCTTTTTCACCATAGCCCTCTATGGGCTTCCAAATATCCCTTTGCCAATTCCACAAGAACAGCCTTAGCGAATGGCTTCTTGAAGGGAAAGATGTAACTCTGTGAGATGAATTAACAGAACACAGAGCAGTTTCTCAGAAAGCTTCTTTCCAGTTTTGAACGGAAGATATTTCCTTTTTCACCATAGCCCTCTATGGGTTTCCAAATATCCCTTTGCCAATTCCAAAAGAACAGCCTTAGTGACAGGCTTCTTGAAGGGAAAGATGTAACTCTGTGAGATGAACTAACAGAACACAGAGCAGTTTCTCAGAAAGCTTCTTTCTAGTTTTGAACGCAAGATATTTCCTTTTTCACCATAGCCCTCTATGGGCTTCCAAATATCCCTTTGCCAATTCCACAAGAACAGCCTTAGCGACAGGCTTCTTGAAGGGAAAGATGTAACTCTGTGAGATGAATTAACAGAACACAGAGCAGTTTCTCAGAAAGCTTCTTTCCAGTTTTGAACGGAAGATATTTCCTTTTTCACCATAGCCATCTATGGGCTTCCAAATATCCCTTTGCCAATTCCACAAGAACAGCCTTAGCAAATGGCTTCTTGAAGGGAAAGATGTAACTCTGTGAGATGAATTAACAGAACACAGAGCAGTTTCTCAGAAAGCTTCTTTCCAGTTTTGAACGGAAGATATTTCCTTTTTCACCATAGCCCTCTATGGGTTTCCAAATATCCCTTTGCCAATTCCACAAGAACAGCCTTAGCGACAGGCTTCTTGAAGGGAAAGATGTAACTCTGTGAGATGAATTAAGAGAACACAGAGCAGTTTCTCAGAAAGCTTCTTTCAAGTTTTGAACGCAAGATATTTCCTTTTTCACCATAGCCCTCTATGGGCTTCCAAATATCCCTTTGCCAATTCCACAAGAACAGCCTTAGCGAAAGGCTTCTTGAAGGGAAAGATGTAACTCTGTGAGATGAATTAACAGAACACAGAGCAGTTTCTCAGAAAGCTTCTTTCCAGTTTTGAACGGAAGATATTTCCTTTTTCACCATAGCCCGCTATGGGCTTCCAAATATCCCTTTGCCAATTCCGCAAGAACAGCCTTAGCGAAAGGCTTCTTGAAGGGAAAGATGTAACTCTGTGAGATGAATTAACAGAACACAGAGCAGTTTCTCAGAAAGCTTCTTTCCAGTTTTGAACGGAAGATATTTCCTTTTTCACCATAGCCCTCTATGGGCTTCCAAATATCCCTTTGCCAATTCCACAAGAACAGCCTTAGCGACAGGCTTCTTGAAGGGAAAGATGTAACTCTGTGAGATGAATTAACAGAACACAGAGCAGTTTCTCAGAAAGCTTCTTTCCAGTTTTGAACGGAAGATATTTCCTTTTTCACCAGAGCCCTCTATGGGCTTCCAAATATCCCTTTGCCAATTCCACAAGAACAGCCTTAGCGACAGGCTTCTTGAAGGGAAAGATGTTACTCTGTGAGATGAACTAACAGAACACAGAGCAGTTTCTCAGAAAGCTTCTTTCTAGTTTTCAACGCAAGATATTTCCTTTTTCACCATAGCCCTCTATGGGCTTCCAAATATCCCTTTGCCAATTCCACAAGAACAGCCTTAGCGAAAGGCTTCTTGAAGGGAAAGATGTAACTCTGTGAGATGAACTAACAGAACACAGAGCAGTTTCTCAGAAAGCGTCTTTCCAGTTTTGAACGGAAGATATTTCCTTTTTCACCATAGCCCTCTATGGGCTTCCAAATATCCCTTTGCCAATTCCACAAGAACAGCCTTAGCGAAAGACTTCTTGAAGGGAAAGATGTAACTCTGTGAGATGAATTAAGAGAACACAGAGCAGTTTCTCAGAAAGCTTCTTTCCAGTTTTGAACGGAAGATATTTCCTTTTTCACCATAGCCCTCTATGGGCTTCCAAATATCCCTTTGCCAATTCCACAAGAACAGCCTTAGCGAAAGGCTTCTTGAAGGGAAAGATGTAACTCTGTGAGATGAATTAACAGAACACAGAGCAGTTTCTCAGAAAGCTTCTTTCCAGTTTTGAACGGAAGAATTTTCCTTTTTCACCATAGCCCTCTATGGGCTTCCAAATATCCCTTTGCCAATTCCACAAGAACAGCCTTAGCGAAAGGCTTCTTGAAGGGAAAGATGTAACTCTGTGAGATGAATTAACAGAACACAGAGCAGTTTCTCAGAAAGCTTCTTTCCAGTTTTGAACGGAAGATATTTCCTTTTTCACCATAGCCCTCTATGGGCTTCCAAATATCCCTTTACCAATTCCACAAGAACAGCCTTAGCTACAGGCTTCTTGAAGGGAAAGATGTAACTCTGTGAGATGAATTAACAGAACACAGAGCAGTTTCTCAGAAAGCTTCTTTCCAGTTTTGAACGGAAGATATTTCCTTTTTCACCATAGCCCTCTATGGGCTTCCAAATATCCCTTTGCCAATTCCGCAAGAACAGACTTAGCGAAAGGCTTCTTGAAGGGAAAGATGTAACTCTGTGAGATGAATTAAGAGAACACAGAGCAGTTTCTCAGAAAGCTTCTTTCCAGTTTTGAACGGAAGATATTTCCTTTTTCAACATAGCCCTCTATGGGCTTCCAAATATCCCTTTTCCAATTCCACAAGAACAGCCTTAGCGACAGGCTTCTTGAAGGGAAAGATGTAACTCTGTGAGATGAACTAACAGAACACAGAGCAGTTTCTCAGAAAGCGTCTTTCCAGTTTTGAACGGAAGATAATTCCTTTTTCACCATAGCCCTCTATGGGCTTCCAAATATCCCTTTGCCAATTCCACAAGAACAGCCTTAGCGAAAGACTTCTTGAAGGGAAAGATGTAACTCTGTGAGATGAATTAAGAGAACACAGAGCAGTTTCTCAGAAAGTTTCTTTCCAGTTTTGAACGGAAGATATTTCCTTTTTCACCATAGCCCTCTATGGGCTTCCAAATATCCCTTTGCCAATTCCACAAGAACAGCCTTAGCGAAAGGCTTCTTGAAGGGAAAGATGTAATTCTGTGAGATGAATTAACAGAACACAGAGCAGTTTCTCATAAAGCTTCTTTCCAGTTTTGAACGGAAGAATTTTCCTTTTTCACCATAGCCCTCTATGGGCTTCCAAATATCCCTTTGCCAATTCCACAAGAACAGCCTTAGCGAAAGGCTTCTTGAAGGGAAAGATGTAACTCTGTGAGATGAATTAACAGAACACAGAGCAGTTTCTTAGAAAGCTTCTTTCCAGTTTTGAACGGAAGATATTTCCTTTTTCACCATAGCCCTCTATGGGCTTCCAAATATCCCTTTACCAATTCCACAAGAACAGCCTTAGCTACAGGCTTCTTGAAGGGAAAGATGTAACTCTGTGAGATGAATTAACAGAACACAGAGCAGTTTCTCAGAAAGCTTCTTTCCAGTTTTGAACGGAAGATATTTCCTTTTTCACCATAGCCCTCTATGGGCTTCCAAATATCCCTTTGCCAATTCCGCAAGAACAGACTTAGCGAAAGGCTTCTTGAAGGGAAAGATGTAACTCTGTGAGATGAATTAAGAGAACACAGAGCAGTTTCTCAGAAAGCTTCTTTCCAGTTTTGAACGGAAGATATTTCCTTTTTCAACATAGCCCTCTATGGGCTTCCAAATATCCCTTTGCCAATTCCACAAGAACAGACTTAGCGACAGGCTTCTTGAAGGGAAAGATGTAACTCTGTGAGATGAACTAACAGAACACAGAGCAGTTTCTCAGAAAGCTTCTTTCCAGTTTTGAACGGAAGATATTTCCTTTTTCACCATAGCCCTCTATGGGCTTCCAAATATCCCTTTGCCAATTCCACAAGAACAGCCTTAGCGAAAGGCTTCTTGAAGGGAACGATGTAACTCTGTGAGATGAATTAACAGAACACAGAGCAGTTTCTCAGACAGCTTCTTTCCAGTTTTGAACGGAAGATATTTCCTTTTTCACCATAGCCCTCTATGGGCTTCCAAATATCCCTTTGCCAATTCCACAAGAACAGCCTTAGCGACAGGCTTCTTGAAGGGAAAGATGTAACTCTGTGTGATGAATTAACAGAACACAGAGCAGTTTCTCAGAAAGTTTCTTTCCAGTTTTGAACGGAAGATATTTCCTTTTTCACCATAGCCCTCTATGGGCTTCCAAATATAACTTTGCCAATTCCACAAGAACAGCCTTAGCGACAGGCTTCTTGAAGGGAAAGATGTAACTCTGTGAGATGAATTAACAGAACACAGAGCAGTTTCTCAGAAAGCTTCTTTCCAGTTTTGAACGGAAGATATTTCCTTTTTCACCATAGCCCTCTATGGGCTTCCAAATATCCCTTTGCCAATTCCGCAAGAACAGCCTTAGCGACAGGCTTCTTGAAGGGAAATATGTAACTCTGTGAGATGAATTAACAGAACACAGAGCAGTTTCTCAGAAAGCTTCTTTCCAGTTTTGAACGGAAGATATTTCCTTTTTCACCATAGCCCTCTATGGGCTTCCAAATATCCCTTTGCCAATTCCACAAGAACAGCCTTAGCGACAGGCTTCTTGAAGGGAAAGATGTAACTCTGTGAGATGAATTAACAGAACACAGAGCAGTTTCTCAGAAAGCTTCTTTCCAGTTTAGAACGGAAGATATTTCCTTTTTCACCATAGCCCTCTATGGGCTTCCAAAGATCCCTTTGCCAATTCCACAAGAACAGCCTTAGCGACAGGCTTCTTGAAGGGAAAGATGTAACTCTGTGAGATGAACTAACAGAACACAGAGTAGTTTCTCAGAAAGCTTCTTTCTAGTTTTGAACGCAAGATATTTCCTTTTTCACCATAGCCCTCTATGGGCTTCCAAATATCCCTTTGCCAATTCCACAAGAACAGCCTTAGCGAAAGGCTTCTTGAAGGGAAAGACGTAACTCTGTGAGATGAATTAACAGAACACAGAGCAGTTTCTCAGAAAGCTTCTTTCCAGTTTTGAACGGAAGATATTTCCTTTTTCACCATAGCCCTCTATGGGCTTCCAAATATCCCTTTGCCAATTCCACAAGAACAGCCTTAGCGAAAGGATTCTTGAAGGGAAAAAATGTAACTCTGTGAGATGAATTAACAGAACACAAAGCAGTTTCTCAGAAAGCTTCTTTCCAGTTTTGAACGGAAGATATTTCCTTTTTCACCATAGCCCTCTATGGGCTTCCAAATATCCCTTTGCCAATTCCACAAGAACAGCCTTAGCGACAGGCTTCTTGAAGGGAAAGATGTAACTCTGTTAGATGAATTAACAGAACACAGAGCAGTTTCTCAGAAAGCTTCTTTCCAGTTTTGAACGGAAGATATTTCCTTTTTCACCATAGCCCTCTATGGGCTTCCAAATATCCCTTTGCCAATTCCACAAGAACAGCCTTAGCGACAGGCTTCTTGAAGGGAAAGATGTAACTCTGTGAGATGAATTAACAGAACACAGAGCAGTTTCTCAGAAAGCTTCTTTCCAGTTTTGAACGGAAGATATTTCCTTTTTCACCATAGCCCTCTATGGGCTTCCAAATATCCCTTTGCCAATTCCGCAAGAACAGCCTTAGCGAAAGGCTTCTTGAAGGGAAAGATGTAACTCTGTGAGATGAATTAACAGAACACAGAGCAGTTTCTCAGAAAGCTTCTTTCAAGTTTTGAACGGAAGATATTTCCTTTTTCACCATAGCCCTCTATGGGCTTCCAAATATCCCTTTGCCAATTCCGCAAGAACAGCCTTAGCGAAAGGCTTCTTGAAGGGAAAGATGTAACTCTGTGAGATGAATTAACAGAACACAGAGCAGTTTCTCAGAAAGCTTCTTTCCAGTTTTGAACGGAAGATATTTCCTTTTTCACCATAGCCCTATATGGGCTTCCAAATATCCCTTTGCCAATCCCACAAGAACAGCCTTAGCGACAGGCTTCTTGAAGGGAAAGATGTAACTCTGTGAGATGAATTAACAGAACACAGAGCAGTTTCTCAGAAAGCTTCTTTCCAGTTTTGAACGGAAGATATTTCCTTTTTCACCATAGCCCACTATGGGCTTCCAAATATCCCTTTGCCAATTCCACAAGAACAGCCTTAGCGACAGGCTTCTTGAAGGGAAAGATGTAACTCTGTGAGATGAATTAACAGAACACAGAGCAGTTTCTCAGAAAGCTTCTTTCCAGTTTTGAACGGAAGATATTTCCTTTTTCACCATAGCCCTCTACGGGCTTCCAAATATCCCTTTGCCAATTCCACAAGAACAGCCTTAGCGACAGGCTTCTTGAAGGGAAAGATGTAACTCTGTGAGATGAATTAACAGAACACAGAGCAGTTTCTCAGAAAGCTTCTTTCCAGTTTTGAACGGAAGATATTTCCTTTTTCACCATAGCCCTCTATGGGCTTCCAAATATCCCTTTGCCAATTCCACAAGAACAGCCTTAGCGAAAGGCTTCTTGAAGGGAAAGATGTAACTCTGTGAGATGAATTAACAGAACACACAGCAGTTTCTCAGAAAGCTTCTTTCCAGTTTTGAACGGAAGATATTTCCTTTTTCACCATAGCCCTCTATGGGCTTCCAAATATCCCTTTGCCAATCCCACAAGAACAGCCTTAGCGAAAGGCTTCTTGAAGGGAAAGATGTAACTCTGTGAGATGAATTAACAGAACACAGAGCAGTTTCTCAGAAAGCTTCTTTCCAGTTTTGAAGGGAACATATTTCCTTTTTCACCATAGCCCTCTATGGGCTTCGAAATATCCCTTTGCCAATTCCACAAGAACAGCCTTAGCGACAGGCTTCTTGAAGGGAAAGATGTAACTCTGTGAGATGAACTAACAGAACACAGAGCAGTTTCTCAGAAAGCTTCTTTCCAGTTTTGAACGGAAGATACTTCCTTTTTCACCATAGCCCTCTATGGGCTTCCAAATATCCCTTTGCCAATTCCACAAGAACAGCCTTAGCGAAAGACTTCTTGAAGGGAAAGATGTAACTCTGTGAGATGAATTAACAGAACACAGAGCAGTTTCTCAGAAAGCTTCTTTCCAGTTTTGAACGGAAGATATTTCCTTTTTCACCATAGCCCTCTATGGGCTTCCAAATATCCCTTTGCCAATTCCACAAGAACAGCCTTAGCGAAAGGCTTCTTGAAGGGAACGATGTAACTCTGTGAGATGAATTAACAGAACACAGAGCAGTTTCTCAGAAAGCTTCTTTCCAGTTTTGAACGGAAGATATTTCCTTTTTCACCATAGCCCTCTATGGGCTTCCAAATATCCCTTTGCCAATTCCACAAGAACAGGCTTAGCGACAGGCTTCTAGAAGGGAAAGATGTAACTCTGTGAGATGAATTAACAGAACACAGAGCAGTTTCTCAGAAAGTTTCTTTCCAGTTTTGAACGAAAGATATTTCCTTTTTCACCATAGCCCTCTATGGGCTTCCAAATATCCCTTTGCCAATTCCACAAGAACAGCCTTAGCGACAGGCTTCTTGAAGGGAAAGATGTAACTCTGTGAGATGAATTAACAGAACACAGAGCAGTTTCTCAGAAAGCTTCTTTCCAGTTTTGAACGGAAGATATTTCCTTTTTCACCATAGCCCTGTATGGGCTTCCAAATATCCCTTTGCCAATTCCGCAAGAACAGCCTTAGCGACAGGCTTCTTGAAGGGAAAGATGTAACTCTGTGAGATGAATTAACAGAACACAGAGCAGTTTCTCAGAAAGCTTCTTTCCAGTTTTGAACGGAAGATATTTCCTTTTTCACCATAGCCCTCTAAGGGCTTCCAAATATCCCTTTGCCAATTCCACAAGAACAGCCTTAGCGAATGGCTTCTTCAAGGGAAAGATGTAACTCTGTGAGATGAATTAACAGAACACAGAGCAGTTTCTCAGAAAGCTTCTTTCCAATTTTGAACGGAAGATATTTCCTTTTTCACCATAGCCCTCTATGGGCTTCCAAAGATCCCTTTGCCAATTCCACAAGAACAGCCTTAGCGACAGGCTTCTTGAAGGGAAAGATGTAACTCTGTGAGATGAATTAACAGAACACAGAGCATTTTCTCAGAAAGCTTCTTTCCAGTTTTGAACGGAAGATATTTCCTTTTTCACCATAGACCTCTATGGGCTTCCAAATATCCCTTTGCCAATTCCACAAGAACAGCCTTAGCGACAGGCTTCTTGAAGGGAAAGATGTAACTCTGTGAGATGAACTAACAGAACACAGAGCAGTTTCTCAGAAAGCTTCTTTCCAGTTTTGAACGGAAGATATTTCCTTTTTCACCATAGCCCTCTATGGGCTTCCAAATATCCCTTTGCCAATTCCACAAGAACAGCCTTAGCGAAAGGCTTCTTGAAGGGAAAGATGTAACTCTGTGAGATGAATTAACAGAACACAGAGCAGTTTCTCAGAAAGCTTCTTTCCAGTTTTGAACGGAAGATATTTCCTTTTTCACCATAGCCCTCTATGGGCTTCCAAATATCCCTTTGCCAATTCCACAAGAACAGCCTTAGCGACAGGTTTCTTGAAGGGAAAGATGTAACTCTGTGAGATGAACTAACAGAACACAGAGCAGTTTCTCAGAAAGCTTCTTTCCAGTTTTGAACGGAAGATATTTCCTTTTTCACCATAGCCCTCTATGGGCTTCCAAATATCCCTTTGCCAATTCCACAAGAACAGCCTTAGCGACAGGCTTCTTGAAGGGAAAGATGTAACTCTGTGAGATGAATTAACAGAACACAGAGCAGTTTCTCAGAAAGCTTCTTTCCAGTTTTGAACGGAAGATATTTCCTTTTTCACCATAGCCCTCTACGGGCTTCCAAATATCCCTTTGCCAATTCCACAAGAACAGCCTTAGCGACAGGCTTCTTGAAGGGAAATATGTAACTCTGTGAGATGAATTAACAGAACACAGAGCAGTTTCTCAGAAAGCTTCTTTCCAGTTTTGAACGGAAGATATTTCCTTTTTCACCATAGCCCTCTATGGGCTTCCAAATATCCCTTTGCCAATTCCACAAGAACAGCCTTAGCGAAAGGCTTCTTGAAGGGAAAGATGTAACTCTGTGAGATGAATTAACAGAACACAGAGCAGTTTCTCAGAAAGCTTCTTTCCAGTTTTGAACGGAAGATATTTCCTTTTTCACCATAGCCCTCTATGGGCTTCCAAATATCCCTTTGCCAATTCCACAAGAACAGCCTTAGCGACAGGCTTCTTGAAGGGAAAGATGTAACTCTGTGAGATGAATTAACAGAACACAGAGCAGTTTCTCAGAAAGCTTCTTTCCAGTTTTGAACGGAAGATATTTCCTTTTTCACCATAGCCCTCTATGGGATTCCAAATATCCCTTTGCCAATTCCACAAGAACAGCCTTAGCGACAGGCTTCTTGAAGGGAAAGATGTAACTCTGTGAGATGAATTAACAGAACACAGAGCAGTTTCTCAGAAAGCTTCTTTCCAGTTTTGAACGGAAGATATTTCCTTTTTCACCATAGCCCTCTATGGGCTTCCAAATATCCCTTTGCCAATTCCACAAGAACAGCCTTAGCGACAGGCTTCTTGAAGGGAAAGATGTAACTCTGTGAGATGAATTAACAGAACACAGAGCAGTTTCTCAGAAAGCTTCTTTCCAGTTTTGAAGGGAAGATATTTCCTTTTTCACCATAGCCCTCTATGGGCTTCCAAATATCCCTTTGCCAATTCCACAAGAACAGCCTTAGCGACAGGCTTCTTGAAGGGAAAGATGTAACTCTGTGAGATGAACTAACAGAACACAGAGCAGTTTCTCAGAAAGCTTCTTTCCAGTTTTGAACGGAAGATATTTCCTTTTTCACCATAGCCCTCTATGGGCTTCCAAATATCCCTTTGCCAATTCCACAAGAACAGCCTTAGCGAAAGGCTTCTTGAAGGGAAAGATGTAACTCTGTGAGATGAATTAACAGAACACAGAGCAGTTTCTCAGAAAGCTTCTTTCCAGTTTTGAACGGAAGATATTTCCTTTTTCACCATAGCCCTCTATGGGCTTCCAAATATCCCTTTGCCAATTCCACAAGAACAGCCTTAGCGACAGGTTTCTTGAAGGGAAAGATGTAACTCTGTGAGATGAACTAACAGAACACAGAGCAGTTTCTCAGAAAGCTTCTTTCCAGTTTTGAACGGAAGATATTTCCTTTTTCACCATAGCCCTCTATGGGCTTCCAAATATCCCTTTGCCAATTCCACAAGAACAGCCTTAGCGACAGGCTTCTTGAAGGGAAAGATGTAACTCTGTGAGATGAATTAACAGAACACAGAGCAGTTTCTCGGAAAGCTTCTTTCCAGTTTTGAACGGAAGATATTTCCTTTTTCACCATAGCCCTCTACGGGCTTCCAAATATCCCTTTGCCAATTCCACAAGAACAGCCTTAGCGACAGGCTTCTTGAAGGGAAATATGTAACTCTGTGAGATGAATTAACAGAACACAGAGCAGTTTCTCAGAAAGCTTCTTTCCAGTTTTGAACGGAAGATATTTCCTTTTTCACCGTAGCCCTCTATGGGCTTCCAAATATCCCTTTGCCAATTCCACAAGAACAGCCTTAGCGAAAGGCTTCTTGAAGGGAAAGATGTAACTCTGTGAGATGAATTAACAGAACACAGAGCAGTTTCTCAGAAAGCTTCTTTCCAGTTTTGAACGGAAGATATTTCTTTTTTCACCATAGCCCTCTATGGGCTTCCAAATATCCCTTTGCCAATTCCACAAGAACAGCCTTAGCGAAAGGCTTCTTGAAGGGAAAGATGTAACTCTGTGAGATGAATTAACAGAACACAGAGCAGTTTCTCAGAAAGCTTCTTTCCAGTTTTGAACGGAAGATATTTCCTTTTTTACCATAGCCCTATATGGGCTTCCAAATATCCCTTTGCCAATTCCACAAGAACAGCCTTAGCGACAGGCTTCTTGAAGGGAAAGATGTAACTCTGTGAGATGAATTAACAGAACACAGAGCAGTTTCTCAGAAAGCTTCTTTCCAGTTTTGAACGGAAGATATTTCCTTTTTCACCATAGCCCT
Organism: Chlorocebus sabaeus; assembly: GCF_047675955.1. NCBI lineage: Eukaryota > Metazoa > Chordata > Mammalia > Primates > Cercopithecidae > Chlorocebus > Chlorocebus sabaeus. Next base: position 120,899 of record NW_027327751.1, on the reverse strand, counting down.
CTATGGGCTTCCAAATATCCCTTTGCCAATTCCACAAGAACAGCCTTAGCGACAGGCTTCTTGAAGGGAAAGATGTAACTCTGTGAGATGAATTAACAGAAAACAGAGCAGTTTCTCAGAAAGCTTCTTTCCAGTTTTGAACGGAAGATATTTCCTTTTTCACCATAGCCCTCTATGGGCTTCCAAATATCCCTTTGCCAATTCCACAAGAACAGCCTTAGCGAAAGGCTTCTTGAAGGGAAAGATGTAACTCTGTGAGATGAATTAACAGAACACAGAGCAGTTTCTCAGAAAGCTTCTTTCCAGTTTTGAACGGAAGATATTTCCTTTTTCACCATAGCCCTCTATGGGCTTCCAAATATCCCTTTGCCAATTCCACAAGAACAGCCTTAGCGACAGGCTTCTTGAAGGGAAAGATGTAACTCTGTGAGATGAACTAACAGAACACAGAGCAGTTTCTCAGAAAGCTTCTTTCCAGTTTTGAACGGAAGATATTTCCTTTTTCACCATAGCCCTCTATGGGCTTCCAAATATCCCTTTGCCAATTCCACAAGAACAGCCTTAGCGACAGGCTTCTTGAAGGGAAAGATGTAACTCTGTGAGATGAATTAACAGAACACAGAGCAGTTTCTCAGAAAGCTTCTTTCCAGTTTTGAACGGAAGATATTTCCTTTTTCACCATAGCCCTCTATGGGCTTCCAAATATCCCTTTGCCAATTCCACAAGAACAGCCTTAGCGACAGGCTTCTTGAAGGGAAAGATGTAACTCTGTGAGATGAACTAACAGAACACAGAGCAGTTTCTCAGAAAGCTTCTTTCCAGTTTTGAACGGAAGATATTTCCTTTTTCACCATAGCCCTCTATGGGCTTCCAAATATCCCTTTGCCAATTCCACAAGAACAGCCTTAGCGACAGGTTTCTTGAAGGGAAAGATGTAACTCTGTGAGATGAACTAACAGAACACAGAGCAGTTTCTCAGAAAGCTTCTTTCCAGTTTTGAACGGAAGATATTTCCTTTTTCACCATAGCCCTCTATGGGCTTCCAAATATCCCTTTGCCAATTCCACAAGAACAGCCTTAGCGACAGGCTTCTTGAAGGGAAAGATGTAACTCTGTGAGATGAATTAACAGAACACAGAGCAGTTTCTCAGAAAGCTTCTTTCCAGTTTTGAACGGAAGATATTTCCTTTTTCACCATAGCCCTCTACGGGCTTCCAAATATCCCTTTGCCAATTCCACAAGAACAGCCTTAGCGACAGGCTTCTTGAAGGGAAATATGTAACTCTGTGAGATGAATTAACAGAACACAGAGCAGTTTCTCAGAAAGCTTCTTTCCAGTTTTGAACGGAAGATATTTCCTTTTTCACCATAGCCCTCTATGGGCTTCCAAATATCCCTTTGCCAATTCCACAAGAACAGCCTTAGCGAAAGGCTTCTTGAAGGGAAAGATGTAACTCTGTGAGATGAATTAACAGAACACAGAGCAGTTTCTCAGAAAGCTTCTTTCCAGTTTTGAACGGAAGATATTTCTTTTTTCACCATAGCCCTCTATGGGCTTCCAAATATCCCTTTGCCAATTCCACAAGAACAGCCTTAGCGAAAGGCTTCTTGAAGGGAAAGATGTAACTCTGTGAGATGAATTAACAGAACACAGAGCAGTTTCTCAGAAAGCTTCTTTCCAGTTTTGAACGGAAGATATTTCCTTTTTCACCATAGCCCTCTATGGGCTTCCAAATATCCCTTTGCCAATTCCACAAGAACAGCCTTAGCGACAGGCTTCTTGAAGGGAAAGATGTAACTCTGTGAGATGAATTAACAGAACACAGAGCAGTTTCTCAGAAAGCTTCTTTCCAGTTTTGAACGGAAGATATTTCCTTTTTCACCATAGCCCTCTATGGGATTCCAAATATCCCTTTGCCAATTCCACAAGAACAGCCTTAGCGACAGGCTTCTTGAAGGGAAAGATGTAACTCTGTGAGATGAATTAACAGAACACAGAGCAGTTTCTCAGAAAGCTTCTTTCCAGTTTTGAACGGAAGATATTTCCTTTTTCACCATAGCCCTCTATGGGCTTCCAAATATCCCTTTGCCAATTCCACAAGAACAGCCTTAGCGACAGGCTTCTTGAAGGGAAAGATGTAACTCTGTGAGATGAATTAACAGAACACAGAGCAGTTTCTCAGAAAGCTTCTTTCCAGTTTTGAACGGAAGATATTTCCTTTTTCACCATAGCCCTCTATGGGCTTCCAAATATCCCTTTGCCAATTCCACAAGAACAGCCTTAGCGACAGGCTTCTTGAAGGGAAAGATGTAACTCTGTGAGATGAACTAACAGAACACAGAGCAGTTTCTCAGAAAGCTTCTTTCCAGTTTTGAACGGAAGATATTTCCTTTTTCACCATAGCCCTCTATGGGCTTCCAAATATCCCTTTGCCAATTCCACAAGAACAGCCTTAGCGACAGGCTTCTTGAAGGGAAAGATGTAACTCTGTGAGATGAATTAACAGAACACAGAACAGTTTCTCAGAAAGCTTCTTTCCAGTTTTGAACGGAAGATATTTCCTTTTTCACCATAGCCCTCTATGGGCTTCCAAATATCCCTTTGCCAATTCCACAAGAACAGCCTTAGCGACAGGCTTCTTGAAGGGAAAGATGTAACTCTGTGAGATGAATTAACAGAAAACAGAGCAGTTTCTCAGAAAGCTTCTTTCCAGTTTTGAACGGAAGATATTTCCTTTTTCACCATAGCCCTCTATGGGCTTCCAAATATCCCTTTGCCAATTCCACAAGAACAGCCTTAGCGAAAGGCTTCTTGAAGGGAAAGATGTAACTCTGTGAGATGAATTAACAGAACACAGAGCAGTTTCTCAGAAAGCTTCTTTCCAGTTTTGAACGGAAGATATTTCCTTTTTCACCATAGCCCTCTATGGGCTTCCAAATATCCCTTTGCCAATTCCACAAGAACAGCCTTAGCGACAGGCTTCTTGAAGGGAAAGATGTAACTCTGTGAGATGAACTAACAGAACACAGAGCAGTTTCTCAGAAAGCTTCTTTCCAGTTTTGAACGGAAGATATTTCCTTTTTCACCATAGCCCTCTATGGGCTTCCAAATATCCCTTTGCCAATTCCACAAGAACAGCCTTAGCGACAGGCTTCTTGAAGGGAAAGATGTAACTCTGTGAGATGAATTAACAGAACACAGAGCAGTTTCTCAGAAAGCTTCTTTCCAGTTTTGAACGGAAGATATTTCCTTTTTCACCATAGCCCTCTATGGGCTTCCAAATATCCCTTTGCCAATTCCACAAGAACAGCCTTAGCGACAGGCTTCTTGAAGGGAAAGATGTAACTCTGTGAGATGAACTAACAGAACACAGAGCAGTTTCTCAGAAAGCTTCTTTCCAGTTTTGAACGGAAGATATTTCCTTTTTCACCATAGCCCTCTATGGGCTTCCAAATATCCCTTTGCCAATTCCACAAGAACAGCCTTAGCGAAAGGCTTCTTGAAGGGAAAGATGTAACTCTGTGAGATGAATTAACAGAGCACAGAGCAGTTTCTCAGAAAGCTTCTTTCCAGTTTTGAACGGAAGATATTTCCTTTTTCACCATAGCCCTCTATGGGCTTCCAAATATCCCTTTGCCAATTCCACAAGAACAGCCTTAGCGACAGGTTTCTTGAAGGGAAAGATGTAACTCTGTGAGATGAACTAACAGAACACAGAGCAGTTTCTCAGAAAGCTTCTTTCCAGTTTTGAACGGAAGATATTTCCTTTTTCACCATAGCCCTCTATGGGCTTCCAAATATCCCTTTGCCAATTCCACAAGAACAGCCTTAGCGACAGGCTTCTTGAAGGGAAAGATGTAACACTGTGAGATGAATTAACAGAACACAGAGCAGTTTCTCAGAAAGCTTCTTTCCAGTTTTGAACGGAAGATATTTCCTTTTTTACCATAGCCCTATATGGGCTTCCAAATATCCCTTTGCCAATTCCACAAGAACAGCCTTAGCGACAGGCTTCTTGAAGGGAAAGATGTAACTCTGTGAGATGAACTAACAGAACACAGAGCAGTTTCTCAGAAAGCTTCTTTCCAGTTTTGAACGGAAGATATTTCCTTTTTCACCATAGCCCTCTATGGGCTTCCAAATATCCCTTTGCCAATTCCACAAGAACAGCCTTAGCGACAGGCTTCTTGAAGGGAAAGATGTAACTCTGTGAGATGAATTAACAGAACACAGAGCAGTTTCTCAGAAAGCTTCTTTCCAGTTTTGAACGGAAGATATTTCCTTTCTCAACATAGCCCTCTATGGGCTTCCAAATATCCCTTTGCCAATTTCAGAAGAACAGCCTTAGCGAAAGGCTTCTTGAAGGGAAAGATGTAACTCTGTGAGATGAATTAACAGAACACAGAGCAGTTTCTCAGAAAGCTTCTTTCCAGTTTTGAACGGAAGATATTTCCTTTTTCACCATAGCCCTCTATGGGCTTCCAAATATCCCTTTGCCAATTCCACAAGAACAGCCTTAGCGACAGGCTTCTTGAAGGGAAAGATGTAACTCTGTGAGATGAATTAACAGAACACAGAGCAGTTTCTCAGAAAGCTTCTTTCCAGTTTTGAACGGAAGATATTTCCTTTTTCACCATAGCCCTCTATGGGATTCCAAATATCCCTTTGCCAATTCCACAAGAACAGCCTTAGCGACAGGCTTCTTGAAGGGAAAGATGTAACTCTGTGAGATGAATTAACAGAACACAGAGCAGTTTCTCAGAAAGCTTCTTTCCAGTTTTGAACGGAAGATATTTCCTTTTTCACCATAGCCCTCTATGGGCTTCCAAATATCCCTTTGCCAATTCCACAAGAACAGCCTTAGCGACAGGTTTCTTGAAGGGAAAGATGTAACTCTGTGAGATGAATTAACAGAACACAGAGCAGTTTCTCAGAAAGCTTCTTTCCAGTTTTGAACGGAAGATATTTCCTTTTTCACCATAGCCCTCTATGGGCTTCCAAATATCCCTTTGCCAATTCCACAAGAACAGCCTTAGCGACAGGCTTCTTGAAGGGAAAGATGTAACTCTGTGAGATGAACTAACAGAACACAGAGCAGTTTCTCAGAAAGCTTCTTTCCAGTTTTGAACGGAAGATATTTCCTTTTTCACCATAGCCCTCTATGGGCTTCCAAATATCCCTTTGCCAATTCCACAAGAACAGCCTTAGCGAAAGGCTTCTTGAAGGGAAAGATGTAACTCTGTGAGATGAATTAACAGAACACAGAGCAGTTTCTCAGAAAGCTTCTTTCCAGTTTTGAACGGAAGATATTTCCTTTTTCACCATAGCCCTCTATGGGCTTCCAAATATCTCTTTGCCAATTCCACAAGAACAGCCTTAGCGACAGGTTTCTTGAAGGGAAAGATATAACTCTGTGAGATGAACTAACAGAACACAGAGCAGTTTCTCAGAAAGCTTCTTTCCAGTTTTGAACGGAAGATATTTCCTTTTTCACCATAGCCCTCTATGGGCTTCCAAATATCCCTTTGCCAATTCCACAAGAACAGCCTTAGCAAATGGCTTCTTGAAGGGAAAGATGTAACTCTGTGAGATGAATTAACAGAACACAGAGCAGTTTCTCAGAAAGCTTCTTTCCAGTTTTGAACGGAAGATATTTCCTTTTTCACCATAGCCCTCTATGGGCTTCAAAATATCCCTTTGCCAATTCCACAAGAACAGCCTTAGCGACAGGCTTCTTGAAGGGAAAGATGTAACTCTGTGAGATGAACTAACAGAACACAGAGCAGTTTCTCAGAAAGCTTCTTTCTAGTTTTGAACGCAAGATATTTCCTTTTTCACCATAGCCCTCTATGGGCTTCCAAATATCCCTTTGCCAATTCCACAAGAACAGCCTTATCGAAAGGCTTCTTGAAGGGAAAGATGTAACTCTGTGAGATGAATTAACAGAACACAGAGCAGTTTCTCAGAAAGCTTCTTTCCAGTTTTGAACGGAAGATATTTCCTTTTTCACCATAGCCCTCTATGGGCTTCCAAATATCCCTTTGCCAATTCCACAAGAACAGCCTTAGCGACAGGCTTCTTGAAGGGAAAGATGTAACTCTGTGAGATGAATTAACAGAACACAGAGCAGTTTCTCAGAAAGCTTATTTCCAGTTTTCAACGGAAGATATTTCCTTTTTCACCATAGCCCTCTATGGGCTTCCAAATATCCCTTTGCCAATTCCACAAGAACAGCCTTAGTGACAGGCTTCTTGAAGGGAAAGATGTAACTCTGTGAGATGAACTAACAGAACACAGAGCAGTTTCTCAGAAAGCTTCTTTCTAGTTTTGAACGCAAGATATTTCCTTTTTCACCATAGCCCTCTATGGGCTTCCAAATATCCCTTTGCCAATTCCACAAGAACAGCCTTAGCGAAAGGCTTCTTGAAGGGAAATATGTAACTCTGTGAGATGAATTAGCAGAACACAGAGCAGTTTCTCAGAAAGCTTCTTTCCACTTTTGAACGGAAGATATTTCCTTTTTCACCATAGCCCTCTATGGGCTTCCAAATATCCCTTTGCCAATTCCACAAGAACAGCCTTAGCGAAAGGCTTCTTGAAGGGAAAGATGTAACTCTGTGAGATGAATTAAGAGAACACAGAGCAGTTTCTCAGAAAGCTTCTTTCCAGTTTTGAACCGAAGATATTTCCTTTTTCAACATAGCCCTCTATGGGCTTCGAAATATCCCTTTGCCAATTCCACAAGAACAGCCTTAGCGACAGGCTTCTTGAAGGGAAAGATGTAAGTCTGTGAGATGAACTAACAGAACACAGAGCAGTTTCTCAGAAAGCTTCTTTCCAGTTTTGAACGGAAGATATTTACTTTTTCACCATAGCCCTCTATGGGCTTCCAAATATCCCTCTGCCAATTCCACAAGAACAGACTTAGCGAAAGGCTTCTTGAAGGGAACGATGTAACTCTGTGAGATGAATTAACAGAACACAGAGCAGTTTCTCAGAAAGCTTCTTTCCAGTGTTGAACGGAAGATATTTCCTTTTTCACCATAGCCCTCTATGGGCTTCCAAATATCCCTTTGCCAATTCCACAAGAACAGCCTTAGCGACAGGCTTCTTGAAGGGAAAGATGTAACTCTGTGAGATGAATTAACAGAGCACAGAGCAGTTTCTCAGAAAGCTTCTTTCCAGTTTTGAACGGAAGATATTTCCTTTTTCACCATAGCCCTCTATGGGCTTCCAAATATCCCTTTGCCAATTCCACAAGAACAGCCTTAGCGAAAGGCTTCTTGAAGGGAAAGATGTAACTCTGTGAGATGAATTAACAGAACACAGAGCAGTTTCTCAGAAAGCTTCTTTCCAGTTTTGAACGGAAGATATTTCCTTTTTCACCATAGCCCTCTATGGGCTTCCAAATATCCCTTTGCCAATTCCACAAGAACAGCCTTAGCGAAAGGCTTCTTGAAGGGAAAGACGTAACTCTGTGAGATGAATTAACAGAACACAGAGCAGTTTCTCAGAAAGCTTCTTTCCAGTTTTGAACGGAAGATATTTCCTTTTTCACCATAGCCCTCTATGGGCTTCCAAATATCCCTTTGCCAATTCCACAAGAACAGCCTTAGCGAAAGGATTCTTGAAGGGAAAAAATGTAACTCTGTGAGATGAATTAACAGAACACAAAGCAGTTTCTCAGAAAGCTTCTTTCCAGTTTTGAACGGAAGATATTTCCTTTTTCACCATAGCCCTCTATGGGCTTCCAAATATCCCTTTGCCAATTCCACAAGAACAGCCTTAGCGACAGGCTTCTTGAAGGGAAAGATGTAACTCTGTTAGATGAATTAACAGAACACAGAGCAGTTTCTCAGAAAGCTTCTTTCCAGTTTTGAACGGAAGATATTTCCTTTTTCACCATAGCCCTCTATGGGCTTCCAAATATCCCTTTGCCAATTCCACAAGAACAGCCTTAGCGACAGGCTTCTTGAAGGGAAAGATGTAACTCTGTGAGATGAATTAACAGAACACAGAGCAGTTTCTCAGAAAGCTTCTTTCCAGTTTTGAACGGAAGATATTTCCTTTTTCACCATAGCCCTCTATGGGCTTCCAAATATCCCTTTGCCAATTCCGCAAGAACAGCCTTAGCGAAAGGCTTCTTGAAGGGAAAGATGTAACTCTGTGAGATGAATTAACAGAACACAGAGCAGTTTCTCAGAAAGCTTCTTTCAAGTTTTGAACGGAAGATATTTCCTTTTTCACCATAGCCCTCTATGGGCTTCCAAATATCCCTTTGCCAATTCCGCAAGAACAGCCTTAGCGAAAGGCTTCTTGAAGGGAAAGATGTAACTCTGTGAGATGAATTAACAGAACACAGAGCAGTTTCTCAGAAAGCTTCTTTCCAGTTTTGAACGGAAGATATTTCCTTTTTCACCATAGCCCTATATGGGCTTCCAAATATCCCTTTGCCAATCCCACAAGAACAGCCTTAGCGACAGGCTTCTTGAAGGGAAAGATGTAACTCTGTGAGATGAATTAACAGAACACAGAGCAGTTTCTCAGAAAGCTTCTTTCCAGTTTTGAACGGAAGATATTTCCTTTTTCACCATAGCCCACTATGGGCTTCCAAATATCCCTTTGCCAATTCCACAAGAACAGCCTTAGCGACAGGCTTCTTGAAGGGAAAGATGTAACTCTGTGAGATGAATTAACAGAACACAGAGCAGTTTCTCAGAAAGCTTCTTTCCAGTTTTGAACGGAAGATATTTCCTTTTTCACCATAGCCCTCTACGGGCTTCCAAATATCCCTTTGCCAATTCCACAAGAACAGCCTTAGCGACAGGCTTCTTGAAGGGAAAGATGTAACTCTGTGAGATGAATTAACAGAACACAGAGCAGTTTCTCAGAAAGCTTCTTTCCAGTTTTGAACGGAAGATATTTCCTTTTTCACCGTAGCCCTCTATGGGCTTCCAAATATCCATTTGCCAATTCCACAAGAACAGCCTTAGCGAAAGGCTTCTTGAAGGGAAAGATGTAACTCTGTGAGATGAATTAACAGAACACACAGCAGTTTCTCAGAAAGCTTCTTTCCAGTTTTGAACGGAAGATATTTCCTTTTTCACCATAGCCCTCTATGGGCTTCCAAATATCCCTTTGCCAATCCCACAAGAACAGCCTTAGCGAAAGGCTTCTTGAAGGGAAAGATGTAACTCTGTGAGATGAATTAACAGAACACAGAGCAGTTTCTCAGAAAGCTTCTTTCCAGTTTTGAAGGGAACATATTTCCTTTTTCACCATAGCCCTCTATGGGCTTCGAAATATCCCTTTGCCAATTCCACAAGAACAGCCTTAGCGACAGGCTTCTTGAAGGGAAAGATGTAACTCTGTGAGATGAACTAACAGAACACAGAGCAGTTTCTCAGAAAGCTTCTTTCCAGTTTTGAACGGAAGATACTTCCTTTTTCACCATAGCCCTCTATGGGCTTCCAAATATCCCTTTGCCAATTCCACAAGAACAGCCTTAGCGAAAGACTTCTTGAAGGGAAAGATGTAACTCTGTGAGATGAATTAACAGAACACAGAGCAGTTTCTCAGAAAGCTTCTTTCCAGTTTTGAACGGAAGATATTTCCTTTTTCACCATAGCCCTCTATGGGCTTCCAAATATCCCTTTGCCAATTCCACAAGAACAGCCTTAGCGAAAGGCTTCTTGAAGGGAACGATGTAACTCTGTGAGATGAATTAACAGAACACAGAGCAGTTTCTCAGAAAGCTTCTTTCCAGTTTTGAACGGAAGATATTTCCTTTTTCACCATAGCCCTCTATGGGCTTCCAAATATCCCTTTGCCAATTCCACAAGAACAGGCTTAGCGACAGGCTTCTAGAAGGGAAAGATGTAACTCTGTGAGATGAATTAACAGAACACAGAGCAGTTTCTCAGAAAGTTTCTTTCCAGTTTTGAACGAAAGATATTTCCTTTTTCACCATAGCCCTCTATGGGCTTCCAAATATCCCTTTGCCAATTCCACAAGAACAGCCTTAGCGACAGGCTTCTTGAAGGGAAAGATGTAACTCTGTGAGATGAATTACCAGAACACAGAGCAGTTTCTCAGAAAGCTTCTTTCCAGTTTTGAACGGAAGATACTTCCTTTTTCACCATAGCCCTGTATGGGCTTCCAAATATCCCTTTGCCAATTCCGCAAGAACAGCCTTAGCGACAGGCTTCTTGAAGGGAAAGATGTAACTCTGTGAGATGAATTAACAGAACACAGAGCAGTTTCTCAGAAAGCTTCTTTCCAGTTTTGAACGGAAGATATTTCCTTTTTCACCATAGCCCTCTATGGGCTTCCAAATATCCCTTTGCCAATTCCACAAGAACAGCCTTAGCGAATGGCTTCTTGAAGGGAAAGAAGTAACTCTGGGAGATGAATTAACAGAACACAGAGCAGTTTCTCAGAAAGCTTCTTTCCAATTTTGAACGGAAGATATTTCCTTTTTCACCATAGCCCTCTATGGGCTTCCAAAGATCCCTTTGCCAATTCCACAAGAACAGCCTTAGCGACAGGCTTCTTGAAGGGAAAGATGTAACTCTGTGAGATGAATTAACAGAACACAGAGCAGTTTCTCAGAAAGCTTCTTTCCAGTTTTGAACGGAAGATATTTCCTTTTTCACCATAGCCCTCTATGGGCTTCCAAATATCCCTTTGCCAATTCCACAAGAACAGCCTTAGCGACAGGCTTCTTGAAGGGAAAGATGTAACTCTGTGAGATGAACTAACAGAACACAGAGCAGTTTCTCAGAAAGCTTCTTTCCAGTTTTGAACGGAAGATATTTCCTTTTTCACCATAGCCCTCTATGGGCTTCCAAATATCCCTTTGCCAATTCCACAAGAACAGCCTTAGCGAAAGGCTTCTTGAAGGGAAAGATGTAACTCTGTGAGATGAATTAACAGAACACAGAGCAGTTTCTCAGAAAGCTTCTTTCCAGTTTTGAACGGAAGATATTTCCTTTTTCACCATAGCCCTCTATGGGCTTCCAAATATCCCTTTGCCAATTCCACAAGAACAGCCTTAGCGACAGGTTTCTTGAAGGGAAAGATGTAACTCTGTGAGATGAACTAACAGAACACAGAGCAGTTTCTCAGAAAGCTTCTTTCCAGTTTTGAACGGAAGATATTTCCTTTTTCACCATAGCCCTCTATGGGCTTCCAAATATCCCTTTGCCAATTCCACAAGAACAGCCTTAGCGACAGGCTTCTTGAAGGGAAAGATGTAACTCTGTGAGATGAATTAACAGAACACAGAGCAGTTTCTCAGAAAGCTTCTTTCCAGTTTTGAACGGAAGATATTTCCTTTTTCACCATAGCCCTCTACGGGCTTCCAAATATCCCTTTGCCAATTCCACAAGAACAGCCTTAGCGACAGGCTTCTTGAAGGGAAATATGTAACTCTGTGAGATGAATTAACAGAACACAGAGCAGTTTCTCAGAAAGCTTCTTTCCAGTTTTGAACGGAAGATATTTCCTTTTTCACCATAGCCCTCTATGGGCTTCCAAATATCCCTTTGCCAATTCCACAAGAACAGCCTTAGCGAAAGGCTTCTTGAAGGGAAAGATGTAACTCTGTGAGATGAATTAACAGAACACAGAGCAGTTTCTCAGAAAGCTTCTTTCCAGTTTTGAACGGAAGATATTTCTTTTTTCACCATAGCCCTCTATGGGCTTCCAAATATCCCTTTGCCAATTCCACAAGAACAGCCTTAGCGAAAGGCTTCTTGAAGGGAAAGATGTAACTCTGTGAGATGAATTAACAGAACACAGAGCAGTTTCTCAGAAAGCTTCTTTCCAGTTTTGAACGGAAGATATTTCCTTTTTCACCATAGCCCTCTATGGGCTTCCAAATATCCCTTTGCCAATTCCACAAGAACAGCCTTAGCGACAGGCTTCTTGAAGGGAAAGATGTAACTCTGTGAGATGAATTAACAGAACACAGAGCAGTTTCTCAGAAAGCTTCTTTCCAGTTTTGAACGGAAGATATTTCCTTTTTCACCATAGCCCTCTATGGGCTTCCAAATATCCCTTTGCCAATTCCACAAGAACAGCCTTAGCGACAGGCTTCTTGAAGGGAAAGATGTAACTCTGTGAGATGAATTAACAGAACACAGAGCAGTTTCTCAGAAAGCTTCTTTCCAGTTTTGAACGGAAGATATTTCCTTTTTCACCATAGCCCTCTATGGGCTTCCAAATATCCCTTTGCCAATTCCACAAGAACAGCCTTAGCGACAGGCTTCTTGAAGGGAAAGATGTAACTCTGTGAGATGAACTAACAGAACACAGAGCAGTTTCTCAGAAAGCTTCTTTCCAGTTTTGAACGGAAGATATTTCCTTTTTCACCATAGCCCTCTATGGGCTTCCAAATATCCCTTTGCCAATTCCACAAGAACAGCCTTAGCGAAAGGCTTCTTGAAGGGAAAGATGTAACTCTGTGAGATGAATTAACAGAACACAGAGCAGTTTCTCAGAAAGCTTCTTTCCAGTTTTGAACGGAAGATATTTCCTTTTTCACCATAGCCCTCTATGGGCTTCCAAATATCCCTTTGCCAATTCCACAAGAACAGCCTTAGCGACAGGTTTCTTGAAGGGAAAGATGTAACTCTGTGAGATGAACTAACAGAACACAGAGCAGTTTCTCAGAAAGCTTCTTTCCAGTTTTGAACGGAAGATATTTCCTTTTTCACCATAGCCCTCTATGGGCTTCCAAATATCCCTTTGCCAATTCCACAAGAACAGCCTTAGCGACAGGCTTCTTGAAGGGAAAGATGTAACTCTGTGAGATGAATTAACAGAACACAGAGCAGTTTCTCGGAAAGCTTCTTTCCAGTTTTGAACGGAAGATATTTCCTTTTTCACCATAGCCCTCTACGGGCTTCCAAATATCCCTTTGCCAATTCCACAAGAACAGCCTTAGCGACAGGCTTCTTGAAGGGAAATATGTAACTCTGTGAGATGAATTAACAGAACACAGAGCAGTTTCTCAGAAAGCTTCTTTCCAGTTTTGAACGGAAGATATTTCCTTTTTCACCGTAGCCCTCTATGGGCTTCCAAATATCCCTTTGCCAATTCCACAAGAACAGCCTTAGCGAAAGGCTTCTTGAAGGGAAAGATGTAACTCTGTGAGATGAATTAACAGAACACAGAGCAGTTTCTCAGAAAGCTTCTTTCCAGTTTTGAACGGAAGATATTTCTTTTTTCACCATAGCCCTCTATGGGCTTCCAAATATCCCTTTGCCAATTCCACAAGAACAGCCTTAGCGAAAGGCTTCTTGAAGGGAAAGATGTAACTCTGTGAGATGAATTAACAGAACACAGAGCAGTTTCTCAGAAAGCTTCTTTCCAGTTTTGAACGGAAGATATTTCCTTTTTTACCATAGCCCTATATGGGCTTCCAAATATCCCTTTGCCAATTCCACAAGAACAGCCTTAGCGACAGGCTTCTTGAAGGGAAAGATGTAACTCTGTGAGATGAATTAACAGAACACAGAGCAGTTTCTCAGAAAGCTTCTTTCCAGTTTTGAACGGAAGATATTTCCTTTTTCACCATAGCCCTCTATGGGCTTCCAAATATCCCTTTGCCAATTCCACAAGAACAGCCTTAGCGACAGGCTTCTTGAAGGGAAAGATGTAACTCTGTGAGATGAATTAACAGAACACAGAGCAGTTTCTCAGAAAGCTTCTTTCCAGTTTTGAACGGAAGATATTTCCTTTTTCACCATAGCCCTCTATGGGCTTCCAAATATCCCTTTGCCAATTCCACAAGAACAGCCTTAGCGAAAGGCTTCTTGAAGGGAAAGATGTAACTCTGTGAGATGAATTAACAGAACACAGAGCAGTTTCTCAGAAAGCTTCTTTCCAGTTTTGAACGGAAGATATTTCCTTTTTCACCATAGCCCTCTATGGGCTTCCAAATATCCCTTTGCCAATTCCACAAGAACAGCCTTAGCGACAGGCTTCTTGAAGGGAAAGATGTAACTCTGTGAGATGAACTAACAGAACACAGAGCAGTTTCTCAGAAAGCTTCTTTCCAGTTTTGAACGGAAGATATTTCCTTTTTCACCATAGCCCTCTATGGGCTTCCAAATATCCCTTTGCCAATTCCACAAGAACAGCCTTAGCGACAGGCTTCTTGAAGGGAAAGATGTAACTCTGTGAGATGAATTAACAGAACACAGAGCAGTTTCTCAGAAAGCTTCTTTCCAGTTTTGAACGGAAGATATTTCCTTTTTCACCATAGCCCTCTATGGGCTTCCAAATATCCCTTTGCCAATTCCACAAGAACAGCCTTAGCGACAGGCTTCTTGAAGGGAAAGATGTAACTCTGTGAGATGAACTAACAGAACACAGAGCAGTTTCTCAGAAAGCTTCTTTCCAGTTTTGAACGGAAGATATTTCCTTTTTCACCATAGCCCTCTATGGGCTTCCAAATATCCCTTTGCCAATTCCACAAGAACAGCCTTAGCGAAAGGCTTCTTGAAGGGAAAGATGTAACTCTGTGAGATGAATTAACAGAGCACAGAGCAGTTTCTCAGAAAGCTTCTTTCCAGTTTTGAACGGAAGATATTTCCTTTTTCACCATAGCCCTCTATGGGCTTCCAAATATCCCTTTGCCAATTCCACAAGAACAGCCTTAGCGACAGGTTTCTTGAAGGGAAAGATGTAACTCTGTGAGATGAACTAACAGAACACAGAGCAGTTTCTCAGAAAGCTTCTTTCCAGTTTTGAACGGAAGATATTTCCTTTTTCACCATAGCCCTCTATGGGCTTCCAAATATCCCTTTGCCAATTCCACAAGAACAGCCTTAGCGACAGGCTTCTTGAAGGGAAAGATGTAACACTGTGAGATGAATTAACAGAACACAGAGCAGTTTCTCAGAAAGCTTCTTTCCAGTTTTGAACGGAAGATATTTCCTTTTTTACCATAGCCCTATATGGGCTTCCAAATATCCCTTTGCCAATTCCACAAGAACAGCCTTAGCGACAGGCTTCTTGAAGGGAAAGATGTAACTCTGTGAGATGAACTAACAGAACACAGAGCAGTTTCTCAGAAAGCTTCTTTCCAGTTTTGAACGGAAGATATTTCCTTTTTCACCATAGCCCTCTATGGGCTTCCAAATATCACTTTGCCAATTCCACAAGAACAGCCTTAGCGACAGGCTTCTTGAAGGGAAAGATGTAACTCTGTGAGATGAATTAACAGAACACAGAGCAGTTTCTCAGAAAGCTTCTTTCCAGTTTTGAACGGAAGATATTTCCTTTCTCACCATAGCCCTCTATGGGCTTCCAAATATCCCTTTGCCAATTTCAGAAGAACAGCCTTAGCGAAAGGCTTCTTGAAGGGAAAGATGTAACTCTGTGAGATGAATTAACAGAACACAGAGCAGTTTCTCAGAAAGCTTCTTTCCAGTTTTGAACGGAAGATATTTCCTTTTTCACCATAGCCCTCTATGGGCTTCCAAATATCCCTTTGCCAATTCCACAAGAACAGCCTTAGCGACAGGCTTCTTGAAGGGAAAGATGTAACTCTGTGAGATGAATTAACAGAACACAGAGCAGTTTCTCAGAAAGCTTCTTTCCAGTTTTGAACGGAAGATATTTCCTTTTTCACCATAGCCCTCTATGGGATTCCAAATATCCCTTTGCCAATTCCACAAGAACAGCCTTAGCGACAGGCTTCTTGAAGGGAAAGATGTAACTCTGTGAGATGAATTAACAGAACACAGAGCAGTTTCTCAGAAAGCTTCTTTCCAGTTTTGAACGGAAGATATTTCCTTTTTCACCATAGCCCTCTATGGGCTTCCAAATATCCCTTTGCCAATTCCACAAGAACAGCCTTAGCGACAGGCTTCTTGAAGGGAAAGATGTAACTCTGTGAGATGAATTAACAGAACACAGAGCAGTTTCTCAGAAAGCTTCTTTCCAGTTTTGAACGGAAGATATTTCCTTTTTCACCATAGCCCTCTATGGGCTTCCAAATATCCCTTTGCCAATTCCACAAGAACAGCCTTAGCGACAGGCTTCTTGAAGGGAAAGATGTAACTCTGTGAGATGAACTAACAGAACACAGAGCAGTTTCTCAGAAAGCTTCTTTCCAGTTTTGAACGGAAGATATTTCCTTTTTCACCATAGCCCTCTATGGGCTTCCAAATATCCCTTTGCCAATTCCACAAGAACAGCCTTAGCGAAAGGCTTCTTGAAGGGAAAGATGTAACTCTGTGAGATGAATTAACAGAACACAGAGCAGTTTCTCAGAAAGCTTCTTTCCAGTTTTGAACGGAAGATATTTCCTTTTTCACCATAGCCCTCTATGGGCTTCCAAATATCTCTTTGCCAATTCCACAAGAACAGCCTTAGCGACAGGTTTCTTGAAGGGAAAGATATAACTCTGTGAGATGAACTAACAGAACACAGAGCAGTTTCTCAGAAAGCTTCTTTCCAGTTTTGAACGGAAGATATTTCCTTTTTCACCATAGCCCTCTATGGGCTTCCAAATATCCCTTTGCCAATTCCACAAGAACAGCCTTAGCAAATGGCTTCTTGAAGGGAAAGATGTAACTCTGTGAGATGAATTAACAGAACACAGAGCAGTTTCTCAGAAAGCTTCTTTCCAGTTTTGAACGGAAGATATTTCCTTTTTCACCATAGCCCTCTATGGGCTTCCAAATATCCCTTTGCCAATTCCACAAGAACAGCCTTAGCGACAGGCTTCTTGAAGGGAAAGATGTAACTCTGTGAGATGAACTAACAGAACACAGAGCAGTTTCTCAGAAAGCTTCTTTCTAGTTTTGAACGCAAGATATTTCCTTTTTCACCATAGCCCTCTATGGGCTTCCAAATATCCCTTTGCCAATTCCACAAGAACAGCCTTATCGAAAGGCTTCTTGAAGGGAAAGATGTAACTCTGTGAGATGAATTAACAGAACACAGAGCAGATTCTCAGAAAGCTTCTTTCCAGTTTTGAACGGAAGATATTTCCTTTTTCACCATAGCCCTCTATGGGCTTCCAAATATCCCTTTGCCAATTCCACAAGAACAGGCTTAGCGACAGGCTTCTAGAAGGGAAAGATGTAACTCTGTGAGATGAATTAACAGAACACAGAGCAGTTTCTCAGAAAGTTTCTTTCCAGTTTTGAACGAAAGATATTTCCTTTTTCACCATAGCCCTCTATGGGCTTCCAAATATCCCTTTGCCAATTCCACAAGAACAGCCTTAGCGACAGGCTTCTTGAAGGGAAAGATGTAACTCTGTGAGATGAATTACCAGAACACAGAGCAGTTTCTCAGAAAGCTTCTTTCCAGTTTTGAACGGAAGATATTTCCTTTTTCACCATAGCCCTGTATGGGCTTCCAAATATCCCTTTGCCAATTCCGCAAGAACAGCCTTAGCGACAGGCTTCTTGAAGGGAAAGATGTAACTCTGTGAGATGAATTAACAGAACACAGAGCAGTTTCTCAGAAAGCTTCTTTCCAGTTTTGAACGGAAGATATTTCCTTTTTCACCATAGCCCTCTATGGGCTTCCAAATATCCCTTTGCCAATTCCACAAGAACAGCCTTAGCGAATGGCTTCTTGAAGGGAAAGATGTAACTCTGTGAGATGAATTAACAGAACACAGAGCAGTTTCTCAGAAAGCTTCTTTCCAATTTTGAACGGAAGATATTTCCTTTTTCACCATAGCCCTCTATGGGCTTCCAAAGATCCCTTTGCCAATTCCACAAGAACAGCCTTAGCGACAGGCTTCTTGAAGGGAAAGATGTAACTCTGTGAGATGAATTAACAGAACACAGAGCAGTTTCTCAGAAAGCTTCTTTCCAGTTTTGAACGGAAGATATTTCCTTTTTCACCATAGCCCTCTATGGGCTTCCAAATATCCCTTTGCCAATTCCACAAGAACAGCCTTAGCGACAGGCTTCTTGAAGGGAAAGATGTAACTCTGTGAGATGAACTAACAGAACACAGAGCAGTTTCTCAGAAAGCTTCTTTCCAGTTTTGAACGGAAGATATTTCCTTTTTCACCATAGCCCTCTATGGGCTTCCAAATATCCCTTTGCCAATTCCACAAGAACAGCCTTAGCGAAAGGCTTCTTGAAGGGAAAGATGTAACTCTGTGAGATGAATTAACAGAACACAGAGCAGTTTCTCAGAAAGCTTCTTTCCAGTTTTGAACGGAAGATATTTCCTTTTTCACCATAGCCCTCTATGGGCTTCCAAATATCCCTTTGCCAATTCCACAAGAACAGCCTTAGCGAAAGGCTTCTTGAAGGGAAAGATGTAACTCTGTGAGATGAATTAACAGAACACAGAGCAGTTTCTCAGAAAGCTTCTTTCCAGTTTTGAACGGAAGATATTTCTTTTTTCACCATAGCCCTCTATGGGCTTCCAAATATCCCTTTGCCAATTCCACAAGAACAGCCTTAGCGAAAGGCTTCTTGAAGGGAAAGATGTAACTCGGTGAGATGAATTAACAGAACACAGAGCAGTTTCTCAGAAAGCTTCTTTCCAGTTTTGAACGGAAGATATTTCCTTTTTCACCATAGCCCTCTATGGGCTTCCAAATATCCCTTTGCCAATTCCACAAGAACAGCCTTAGCGACAGGCTTCTTGAAGGGAAAGATGTAACTCTGTGAGATGAATTAACAGAACACAGAGCAGTTTCTCAGAAAGCTTCTTTCCAGTTTTGAACGGAAGATATTTCCTTTTTCACCATAGCCCTCTATGGGATTCCAAATATCCCTTTGCCAATTCCACAAGAACAGCCTTAGCGACAGGCTTCTTGAAGGGAAAGATGTAACTCTGTGAGATGAATTAACAGAACACAGAGCAGTTTCTCAGAAAGCTTCTTTCCAGTTTTGAACGGAAGATATTTCCTTTTTCACCATAGCCCTCTATGGGCTTCCAAATATCCCTTTGCCAATTCCACAAGAACAGCCTTAGCGACAGGCTTCTTGAAGGGAAAGATGTAACTCTGTGAGATGAATTAACAGAACACAGAGCAGTTTCTCAGAAAGCTTCTTTCCAGTTTTGAACGGAAGATATTTCCTTTTTCACCATAGCCCTCTATGGGCTTCCAAATATCCCTTTGCCAATTCCACAAGAACAGCCTTAGCGACAGGCTTCTTGAAGGGAAAGATGTAACTCTGTGAGATGAACTAACAGAACACAGAGCAGTTTCTCAGAAAGCTTCTTTCCAGTTTTGAACGGAAGATATTTCCTTTTTCACCATAGCCCTCTATGGGCTTCCAAATATCCCTTTGCCAATTCCACAAGAACAGCCTTAGCGAAAGGCTTCTTGAAGGGAAAGATGTAACTCTGTGAGATGAATTAACAGAACACAGAGCAGTTTCTCAGAAAGCTTCTTTCCAGTTTTGAACGGAAGATATTTCCTTTTTCACCATAGCCCTCTATGGGCTTCCAAATATCCCTTTGCCAATTCCACAAGAACAGCCTTAGCGACAGGTTTCTTGAAGGGAAAGATGTAACTCTGTGAGATGAACTAACAGAACACAGAGCAGTTTCTCAGAAAGCTTCTTTCCAGTTTTGAACGGAAGATATTTCCTTTTTCACCATAGCCCTCTATGGGCTTCCAAATATCCCTTTGCCAATTCCACAAGAACAGCCTTAGCGACAGGCTTCTTGAAGGGAAAGATGTAACTCTGTGAGATGAATTAACAGAACACAGAGCAGTTTCTCGGAAAGCTTCTTTCCAGTTTTGAACGGAAGATATTTCCTTTTTCACCATAGCCCTCTACGGGCTTCCAAATATCCCTTTGCCAATTCCACAAGAACAGCCTTAGCGACAGGCTTCTTGAAGGGAAATATGTAACTCTGTGAGATGAATTAACAGAACACAGAGCAGTTTCTCAGAAAGCTTCTTTCCAGTTTTGAACGGAAGATATTTCCTTTTTCACCGTAGCCCTCTATGGGCTTCCAAATATCCCTTTGCCAATTCCACAAGAACAGCCTTAGCGAAAGGCTTCTTGAAGGGAAAGATGTAACTCTGTGAGATGAATTAACAGAACACAGAGCAGTTTCTCAGAAAGCTTCTTTCCAGTTTTGAACGGAAGATATTTCTTTTTTCACCATAGCCCTCTATGGGCTTCCAAATATCCCTTTGCCAATTCCACAAGAACAGCCTTAGCGAAAGGCTTCTTGAAGGGAAAGATGTAACTCTGTGAGATGAATTAACAGAACACAGAGCAGATTCTCAGAAAGCTTCTTTCCAGTTTTGAACAGAAGATATTTCCTTTTTTACCATAGCCCTATATGGGCTTCCAAATATCCCTTTGCCAATTCCACAAGAACAGCCTTAGCGACAGGCTTCTTGAAGGGAAAGATGTAACTCTGTGAGATGAATTAACAGAACACAGAGCAGTTTCTCAGAAAGCTTCTTTCCAGTTTTGAACGGAAGATATTTCCTTTTTCACCATAGCCCTCTATGGGCTTCCAAATATCCCTTTGCCAATTCCACAAGAACAGCCTTAGCGACAGGCTTCTTGAAGGGAAAGATGTAACTCTGTGAGATGAACTAACAGAACACAGAGCAGTTTCTCAGAAAGCTTCTTTCCAGTTTTGAACGGAAGATATTTCCTTTTTCACCATAGCCCTCTATGGGCTTCCAAATATCCCTTTGCCAATTCCACAAGAACAGCCTTAGCGAAAGGCTTCTTGAAGGGAAAGATGTAACTCTGTGAGATGAATTAACAGAACACAGAGCAGTTTCTCAGAAAGCTTCTTTCCAGTTTTGAACGGAAGATATTTCCTTTTTCACCATAGCCCTCTATGGGCTTCCAAATATCCCTTTGCCAATTCCACAAGAACAGCCTTAGCGACAGGCTTCTTGAAGGGAAAGATGTAACTCTGTGAGATGAACTAACAGAACACAGAGCAGTTTCTCAGAAAGCTTCTTTCTAGTTTTGAACGCAAGATATTTCCTTTTTCACCATAGCCCTCTATGGGCTTCCAAATATCCCTTTGCCAATTCCACAAGAACAGCCTTATCGAAAGGCTTCTTGAAGGGAAAGATGTAACTCTGTGAGATGAATTAACAGAACACAGAGCAGATTCTCAGAAAGCTTCTTTCCAGTTTTGAACGGAAGATATTTCCTTTTTCACCATAGCCCTCTATGGGCTTCCAAATATCCCTTTGCCAATTCCACAAGAACAGGCTTAGCGACAGGCTTCTAGAAGGGAAAGATGTAACTCTGTGAGATGAATTAACAGAACACAGAGCAGTTTCTCAGAAAGTTTCTTTCCAGTTTTGAACGAAAGATATTTCCTTTTTCACCATAGCCCTCTATGGGCTTCCAAATATCCCTTTGCCAATTCCACAAGAACAGCCTTAGCGACAGGCTTCTTGAAGGGAAAGATGTAACTCTGTGAGATGAATTACCAGAACACAGAGCAGTTTCTCAGAAAGCTTCTTTCCAGTTTTGAACGGAAGATATTTCCTTTTTCACCATAGCCCTGTATGGGCTTCCAAATATCCCTTTGCCAATTCCGCAAGAACAGCCTTAGCAACAGGCTTCTTGAAGGGAAAGATGTAACTCTGTGAGATGAATTAACAGAACACAGAGCAGTTTCTCAGAAAGCTTCTTTCCAGTTTTGAACGGAAGATATTTCCTTTTTCACCATAGCCCTCTATGGGCTTCCAAATATCCCTTTGCCAATTCCACAAGAACAGCCTTAGCGAATGGCTTCTTGAAGGGAAAGATGTAACTCTGTGAGATGAATTAACAGAACACAGAGCAGTTTCTCAGAAAGCTTCTTTCCAATTTTGAACGGAAGATATTTCCTTTTTCACCATAGCCCTCTATGGGCTTCCAAAGATCCCTTTGCCAATTCCACAAGAACAGCCTTAGCGACAGGCTTCTTGAAGGGAAAGATGTAACTCTGTGAGATGAATTAACAGAACACAGAGCAGTTTCTCAGAAAGCTTCTTTCCAGTTTTGAACGGAAGATATTTCCTTTTTCACCATAGCCCTCTATGGGCTTCCAAATATCCCTTTGCCAATTCCACAAGAACAGCCTTAGCGACAGGCTTCTTGAAGGGAAAGATGTAACTCTGTGAGATGAACTAACAGAACACAGAGCAGTTTCTCAGAAAGCTTCTTTCCAGTTTTGAACGGAAGATATTTCCTTTTTCACCATAGCCCTCTATGGGCTTCCAAATATCCCTTTGCCAATTCCACAAGAACAGCCTTAGCGAAAGGCTTCTTGAAGGGAAAGATGTAACTCTGTGAGATGAATTAACAGAACACAGAGCAGTTTCTCAGAAAGCTTCTTTCCAGTTTTGAACGGAAGATATTTCCTTTTTCACCATAGCCCTCTATGGGCTTCCAAATATCCCTTTGCCAATTCCACAAGAACAGCCTTAGCGAAAGGCTTCTTGAAGGGAAAGATGTAACTCTGTGAGATGAATTAACAGAACACAGAGCAGTTTCTCAGAAAGCTTCTTTCCAGTTTTGAACGGAAGATATTTCTTTTTTCACCATAGCCCTCTATGGGCTTCCAAATATCCCTTTGCCAATTCCACAAGAACAGCCTTAGCGAAAGGCTTCTTGAAGGGAAAGATGTAACTCTGTGAGATGAATTAACAGAACACAGAGCAGTTTCTCAGAAAGCTTCTTTCCAGTTTTGAACGGAAGATATTTCCTTTTTCACCATAGCCCTCTATGGGCTTCCAAATATCCCTTTGCCAATTCCACAAGAACAGCCTTAGCGACAGGCTTCTTGAAGGGAAAGATGTAACTCTGTGAGATGAATTAACAGAACACAGAGCAGTTTCTCAGAAAGCTTCTTTCCAGTTTTGAACGGAAGATATTTCCTTTTTCACCATAGCCCTCTATGGGATTCCAAATATCCCTTTGCCAATTCCACAAGAACAGCCTTAGCGACAGGCTTCTTGAAGGGAAAGATGTAACTCTGTGAGATGAATTAACAGAACACAGAGCAGTTTCTCAGAAAGCTTCTTTCCAGTTTTGAACGGAAGATATTTCCTTTTTCACCATAGCCCTCTATGGGCTTCCAAATATCCCTTTGCCAATTCCACAAGAACAGCCTTAGCGACAGGCTTCTTGAAGGGAAAGATGTAACTCTGTGAGATGAATTAACAGAACACAGAGCAGTTTCTCAGAAAGCTTCTTTCCAGTTTTGAACGGAAGATATTTCCTTTTTCACCATAGCCCTCTATGGGCTTCCAAATATCCCTTTGCCAATTCCACAAGAACAGCCTTAGCGACAGGCTTCTTGAAGGGAAAGATGTAACTCTGTGAGATGAACTAACAGAACACAGAGCAGTTTCTCAGAAAGCTTCTTTCCAGTTTTGAACGGAAGATATTTCCTTTTTCACCATAGCCCTCTATGGGCTTCCAAATATCCCTTTGCCAATTCCACAAGAACAGCCTTAGCGAAAGGCTTCTTGAAGGGAAAGATGTAACTCTGTGAGATGAATTAACAGAACACAGAGCAGTTTCTCAGAAAGCTTCTTTCCAGTTTTGAACGGAAGATATTTCCTTTTTCACCATAGCCCTCTATGGGCTTCCAAATATCCCTTTGCCAATTCCACAAGAACAGCCTTAGCGACAGGTTTCTTGAAGGGAAAGATGTAACTCTGTGAGATGAACTAACAGAACACAGAGCAGTTTCTCAGAAAGCTTCTTTCCAGTTTTGAACGGAAGATATTTCCTTTTTCACCATAGCCCTCTATGGGCTTCCAAATATCCCTTTGCCAATTCCACAAGAACAGCCTTAGCGACAGGCTTCTTGAAGGGAAAGATGTAACTCTGTGAGATGAATTAACAGAACACAGAGCAGTTTCTCGGAAAGCTTCTTTCCAGTTTTGAACGGAAGATATTTCCTTTTTCACCATAGCCCTCTACGGGCTTCCAAATATCCCTTTGCCAATTCCACAAGAACAGCCTTAGCGACAGGCTTCTTGAAGGGAAATATGTAACTCTGTGAGATGAATTAACAGAACACAGAGCAGTTTCTCAGAAAGCTTCTTTCCAGTTTTGAACGGAAGATATTTCCTTTTTCACCGTAGCCCTCTATGGGCTTCCAAATATCCCTTTGCCAATTCCACAAGAACAGCCTTAGCGAAAGGCTTCTTGAAGGGAAAGATGTAACTCTGTGAGATGAATTAACAGAACACAGAGCAGTTTCTCAGAAAGCTTCTTTCCAGTTTTGAACGGAAGATATTTCTTTTTTCACCATAGCCCTCTATGGGCTTCCAAATATCCCTTTGCCAATTCCACAAGAACAGCCTTAGCGAAAGGCTTCTTGAAGGGAAAGATGTAACTCTGTGAGATGAATTAACAGAACACAGAGCAGATTCTCAGAAAGCTTCTTTCCAGTTTTGAACGGAAGATATTTCCTTTTTTACCATAGCCCTATATGGGCTTCCAAATATCCCTTTGCCAATTCCACAAGAACAGCCTTAGCGACAGGCTTCTTGAAGGGAAAGATGTAACTCTGTGAGATGAATTAACAGAACACAGAGCAGTTTCTCAGAAAGCTTCTTTCCAGTTTTGAACGGAAGATATTTCCTTTTTCACCATAGCCCTCTATGGGCTTCCAAATATCCCTTTGCCAATTCCACAAGAACAGCCTTAGCGACAGGCTTCTTGAAGGGAAAGATGTAACTCTGTGAGATGAATTAACAGAACACAGAGCAGTTTCTCAGAAAGCTTCTTTCCAGTTTTGAACGGAAGATATTTCCTTTTTCACCATAGCCCTCTATGGGCTTCCAAATATCCCTTTGCCAATTCCACAAGAACAGCCTTAGCGAAAGGCTTCTTGAAGGGAAAGATGTAACTCTGTGAGATGAATTAACAGAACACAGAGCAGTTTCTCAGAAAGCTTCTTTCCAGTTTTGAACGGAAGATATTTCCTTTTTCACCATAGCCCTCTATGGGCTTCCAAATATCCCTTTGCCAATTCCACAAGAACAGCCTTAGCGACAGGCTTCTTGAAGGGAAAGATGTAACTCTGTGAGATGAACTAACAGAACACAGAGCAGTTTCTCAGAAAGCTTCTTTCCAGTTTTGAACGGAAGATATTTCCTTTTTCACCATAGCCCTCTATGGGCTTCCAAATATCCCTTTGCCAATTCCACAAGAACAGCCTTAGCGACAGGCTTCTTGAAGGGAAAGATGTAACTCTGTGAGATGAATTAACAGAACACAGAGCAGTTTCTCAGAAAGCTTCTTTCCAGTTTTGAACGGAAGATATTTCCTTTTTCACCATAGCCCTCTATGGGCTTCCAAATATCCCTTTGCCAATTCCACAAGAACAGCCTTAGCGACAGGCTTCTTGAAGGGAAAGATGTAACTCTGTGAGATGAACTAACAGAACACAGAGCAGTTTCTCAGAAAGCTTCTTTCCAGTTTTGAACGGAAGATATTTCCTTTTTCACCATAGCCCTCTATGGGCTTCCAAATATCCCTTTGCCAATTCCACAAGAACAGCCTTAGCGAAAGGCTTCTTGAAGGGAAAGATGTAACTCTGTGAGATGAATTAACAGAGCACAGAGCAGTTTCTCAGAAAGCTTCTTTCCAGTTTTGAACGGAAGATATTTCCTTTTTCACCATAGCCCTCTATGGGCTTCCAAATATCCCTTTGCCAATTCCACAAGAACAGCCTTAGCGACAGGTTTCTTGAAGGGAAAGATGTAACTCTGTGAGATGAACTAACAGAACACAGAGCAGTTTCTCAGAAAGCTTCTTTCCAGTTTTGAACGGAAGATATTTCCTTTTTCACCATAGCCCTCTATGGGCTTCCAAATATCCCTTTGCCAATTCCACAAGAACAGCCTTAGCGACAGGCTTCTTGAAGGGAAAGATGTAACACTGTGAGATGAATTAACAGAACACAGAGCAGTTTCTCAGAAAGCTTCTTTCCAGTTTTGAACGGAAGATATTTCCTTTTTTACCATAGCCCTATATGGGCTTCCAAATATCCCTTTGCCAATTCCACAAGAACAGCCTTAGCGACAGGCTTCTTGAAGGGAAAGATGTAACACTGTGAGATGAACTAACAGAACACAGAGCAGTTTCTCAGAAAGCTTCTTTCCAGTTTTGAACGGAAGATATTTCCTTTTTCACCATAGCCCTCTATGGGCTTCCAAATATCACTTTGCCAATTCCACAAGAACAGCCTTAGCGACAGGCTTCTTGAAGGGAAAGATGTAACTCTGTGAGATGAATTAACAGAACACAGAGCAGTTTCTCAGAAAGCTTCTTTCCAGTTTTGAACGGAAGATATTTCCTTTCTCACCATAGCCCTCTATGGGCTTCCAAATATCCCTTTGCCAATTTCAGAAGAACAGCCTTAGCGAAAGGCTTCTTGAAGGGAAAGATGTAACTCTGTGAGATGAATTAACAGAACACAGAGCAGTTTCTCAGAAAGCTTCTTTCCAGTTTTGAACGGAAGATATTTCCTTTTTCACCATAGCCCTCTATGGGCTTCCAAATATCCCTTTGCCAATTCCACAAGAACAGCCTTAGCGACAGGCTTCTTGAAGGGAAAGATGTAACTCTGTGAGATGAATTAACAGAACACAGAGCAGTTTCTCAGAAAGCTTCTTTCCAGTTTTGAACGGAAGATATTTCCTTTTTCACCATAGCCCTCTATGGGATTCCAAATATCCCTTTGCCAATTCCACAAGAACAGCCTTAGCGACAGGCTTCTTGAAGGGAAAGATGTAACTCTGTGAGATGAATTAACAGAACACAGAGCAGTTTCTCAGAAAGCTTCTTTCCAGTTTTGAACGGAAGATATTTCCTTTTTCACCATAGCCCTCTATGGGCTTCCAAATATCCCTTTGCCAATTCCACAAGAACAGCCTTAGCGACAGGCTTCTTGAAGGGAAAGATGTAACTCTGTGAGATGAATTAACAGAACACAGAGCAGTTTCTCAGAAAGCTTCTTTCCAGTTTTGAACGGAAGATATTTCCTTTTTCACCATAGCCCTCTATGGGCTTCCAAATATCCCTTTGCCAATTCCACAAGAACAGCCTTAGCGACAGGCTTCTTGAAGGGAAAGATGTAACTCTGTGAGATGAACTAACAGAACACAGAGCAGTTTCTCAGAAAGCTTCTTTCCAGTTTTGAACGGAAGATATTTCCTTTTTCACCATAGCCCTCTATGGGCTTCCAAATATCCCTTTGCCAATTCCACAAGAACAGCCTTAGCGAAAGGCTTCTTGAAGGGAAAGATGTAACTCTGTGAGATGAATTAACAGAACACAGAGCAGTTTCTCAGAAAGCTTCTTTCCAGTTTTGAACGGAAGATATTTCCTTTTTCACCATAGCCCTCTATGGGCTTCCAAATATCTCTTTGCCAATTCCACAAGAACAGCCTTAGCGACAGGTTTCTTGAAGGGAAAGATATAACTCTGTGAGATGAACTAACAGAACACAGAGCAGTTTCTCAGAAAGCTTCTTTCCAGTTTTGAACGGAAGATATTTCCTTTTTCACCATAGCCCTCTATGGGCTTCCAAATATCCCTTTGCCAATTCCACAAGAACAGCCTTAGCAAATGGCTTCTTGAAGGGAAAGATGTAACTCTGTGAGATGAATTAACAGAACACAGAGCAGTTTCTCAGAAAGCTTCTTTCCAGTTTTGAACGGAAGATATTTCCTTTTTCACCATAGCCCTCTATGGGCTTCCAAATATCCCTTTGCCAATTCCACAAGAACAGCCTTAGCGACAGGCTTCTTGAAGGGAAAGATGTAACTCTGTGAGATGAACTAACAAAACACAGAGCAGTTTCTCAGAAAGCTTCTTTCTAGTTTTGAACGCAAGATATTTCCTTTTTCACCATAGCCCTCTATGGGCTTCCAAATATCCCTTTGCCAATTCCACAAGAACAGCCTTATCGAAAGGCTTCTTGAAGGGAAAGATGTAACTCTGTGAGATGAATTAACAGAACACAGAGCAGATTCTCAGAAAGCTTCTTTCCAGTTTTGAACGGAAGATATTTCCTTTTTCACCATAGCCCTCTATGGGCTTCCAAATATCCCTTTGCCAATTCCACAAGAACAGCCTTAGCAAATGGCTTCTTGAAGGGAAAGATGTAACTCTGTGAGATGAATTAACAGAACACAGAGCAGTTTCTCAGAAAGCTTATTTCCAGTTTTGAACGGAAGATATTTCCTTTTTCACCATAGCCCTCTATGGGCTTCCAAATATCCCTTTGCCAATTCCACAAGAACAGCCTTAGTGACAGGCTTCTTGAAGGGAAAGATGTAACTCTGTGAGATGAACTAACAGAACACAGAGCAGTTTCTCAGAAAGCTTCTTTCTAGTTTTGAACGCAAGATATTTCCTTTTTCACCATAGCCCTCTATGGGCTTCCAAATATCCCTTTGCCAATTCCACAAGAACAGCCTTAGCGAAAGGCTTCTTGAAGGGAAAGATGTAACTCTGTGAGATGAATTAGCAGAACACAGAGCAGTTTCTCAGAAAGCTTCTTTCCAGTTTTGAACGGAAGATATTTCCTTTTTCACCATAGCCCTCTATGGGCTTCCAAATATCCCTTTGCCAATTCCACAAGAACAGCCTTAGCGAAAGGCTTCTTGAAGGGAAAGATGTAACTCTGTGAGATGAATTAAGAGAACACAGAGCAGTTTCTCAGAAAGCTTCTTTCCAGTTTTGAACCGAAGATATTTCCTTTTTCAACATAGCCCTCTATGGGCTTCCAAATATCCCTTTGCCAATTCCACAAGAACAGCCTTAGCGACAGGCTTCTTGAAGGGAAAGATGTAAGTCTGTGAGATGAACTAACAGAACACAGAGCAGTTTCTCAGAAAGCTTCTTTCCAGTTTTGAACGGAAGATATTTACTTTTTCACCATAGCCCTCTATGGGCTTCCAAATATCCCTCTGCCAATTCCACAAGAACAGCCTTAGCGAAAGGCTTCTTGAAGGGAACGATGTAACTCTGTGAGATGAATTAACAGAACACAGAGCAGTTTCTCAGAAAGCTTCTTTCCAGTGTTGAACGGAAGATATTTCCTTTTTCACCATAGCCCTCTATGGGCTTCCAAATATCCCTTTGCCAATTCCACAAGAACAGCCTTAGCGACAGGCTTCTTGAAGGGAAAGATGTAACTCTGTGAGATGAATTAACAGAGCACAGAGCAGTTTCTCAGAAAGCTTCTTTCCAGTTTTGAACGGAAGATATTTCCTTTTTCACCATAGCCCTCTATGGGCTTCCAAATATCCCTTTGCCAATTCCACAAGAACAGCCTTAGCGAAAGGCTTCTTGAAGGGAAAGATGTAACTCTGTGAGATGAATTAACAGAACACAGAGCAGTTTCTCAGAAAGCTTCTTTCCAGTTTTGAACGGAAGATATTTCCTTTTTCACCATAGCCCTCTATGGGCTTCCAAATATCCCTTTGCCAATTCCACAAGAACAGCCTTAGCGACAGGTTTCTTGAAGGGAAAGATGTAACTCTGTGAGATGAACTAACAGAACACAGAGCAGTTTCTCAGAAAGCTTCTTTCCAGTTTTGAACGGAAGATATTTCCTTTTTCACCATAGCCCTCTATGGGCTTCCAAATATCCCTTTGCCAATTCCACAAGAACAGTTTAGCGACAGGCTTCTTGAAGGGAAAGATGTAACTCTGTGAGATGAATTAACAGAACACAGAGCAGTTTCTCAGAAAGCTTCTTTCCAGTTTTGAACGGAAGATATTTCCTTTTTCACCGTAGCCCTCTACGGGCTTCCAAATATCCCTTTGCCAATTCCACAAGAACAGCCTTAGCGACAGGCTTCTTGAAGGGAAAGATGTAACTCTGTGAGATGAATTAACAGAACACAGAGCAGTTTCTCAGAAAGCTTCTTTCCAGTTTTGAACGGAAGATATTTCCTTTTTCACCATAGCCCTCTATGGGCTTCCAAATATCCCTTTGCCAATTCCACAAGAACAGCCTTAGCGAAAGGCTTCTTGAAGGGAAAGATGTAACTCTGTGAGATGAATTAACAGAACACAGAGCAGTTTCTCAGAAAGCTTCTTTCCAGTTTTGAACGGAAGATATTTCTTTTTTCACCATAGCCCTCTATGGGCTTCCAAATATCCCTTTGCCAATTCCACAAGAACAGCCTTAGCGAAAGGCTTCTTGAAGGGAAAGATGTAACTGTGAGATGAATTAACAGAACACAGAGCAGTTTCTCAGAAAGCTTCTTTCCAGTTTTGAACGGAAGATACTTCCTTTTTCACCATAGCCCTCTATGGGCTTCCAAATATCCCTTTGCCAATTCCACAAGAACAGCCTTAGCGACAGGCTTCTTGAAGGGAAAGATGTAACTCTGTGAGATGAATTAACAGAACACAGAGCAGTTTCTCAGAAAGCTTCTTTCCAGTTTTGAACGGAAGATATTTCCTTTTTCATCATAGCCCTGTATGGGCTTCCAAATATCCCTTTGCCAATTCCACAAGAACAGCCTTAGCGACAGGCTTCTTGAAGGGAAAGATGTAACTCTGTGAGATGAATTAACAGAACACAGAGCAGTTTCTGAGAAAGCTTCTTTCCAGTTTTGAACGGAAGATATTTCCTTTTTCACCATAGCCCTCTATGGGCTTCCAAATATCCCTTTGCCAATTCCGCAAGAACAGCCTTAGCGAAAGGCTTCTTGAAGGGAAAGATGTAACTCTGTGAGATGAATTAACAGAACACAGAGCAGTTTCTCAGAAAGCTTCTTTCCAGTTTTGAACGGAAGATATTTCCTTTTTCACCATAGCCCTCTATGGGCTTCCAAATATCCCTTTGCCAATTCCACAAGAACAGCCTTAGCGACAGGCTTCTTGAAGGGAAAGATGTAACTCTGTGAGATGAATTAACAGAACACAGAGCAGTTTCTCAGAAAGCGTCTTTCCAGTTTTGAACGGAAGATATTCCCTTTTTCACCATAGCACTCTATGGGCTTCCAAATATCCCTTTGCCAATTCCACAAGAACAGCCTTAGCGACAGGCTTCTTGAAGGGAAAGATGTAACTCTGTGAGATGAATTAACAGAACACAGAGCAGTTTCTCAGAAAGCTTCTTTCCAGGTTTGTACGGAAGATATTTCCTTTTTCACCATAGCACTCTATGGGCTTCCAAATATCCCTTTGCCAATTCCACAAGAACAGCCTTAGTGACAGGCTTCTTGAAGGGAAAGATGTAACTCTGTGAGATGAACTAACAGAACACAGAGCAGTTTCTCAGAAAGCTTCTTTCTAGTTTTGAACGCAAGATATTTCCTTTTTCACCATAGCCCTCTATGGGCTTCCAAATATCCCTTTGCCAATTCCACAAGAACAGCCTTAGCGAAAGGCTTCTTGAAGGGAAAGATGTAACTCTGTGAGATGAATTAGCAGAACACAGAGCAGTTTCTCAGAAAGCTTCTTTCCAGTTTTGAACGGAAGATATTTCCTTTTTCACCATAGCCCTCTATGGGCTTCCAAATATCCCTTTGCCAATTCCACAAGAACAGCCTTAGCGAAAGGCTTCTTGAAGGGAAAGATGTAACTCTGTGAGATGAATTAAGAGAACACAGAGCAGTTTCTCAGAAAGCTTCTTTCCAGTTTTGAACCGAAGATATTTCCTTTTTCAACATAGCCCTCTATGGGCTTCCAAATATCCCTTTGCCAATTCCACAAGAACAGCCTTAGCGACAGGCTTCTTGAAGGGAAAGATGTAAGTCTGTGAGATGAACTAACAGAACACAGAGCAGTTTCTCAGAAAGCTTCTTTCCAGTTTTGAACGGAAGATATTTACTTTTTCACCATAGCCCTCTATGGGCTTCCAAATATCCCTCTGCCAATTCCACAAGAACAGCCTTAGCGAAAGGCTTCTTGAAGGGAACGATGTAACTCTGTGAGATGAATTAACAGAACACAGAGCAGTTTCTCAGAAAGCTTCTTTCCAGTGTTGAACGGAAGATATTTCCTTTTTCACCATAGCCCTCTATGGGCTTCCAAATATCCCTTTGCCAATTCCACAAGAACAGCCTTAGCGACAGGCTTCTTGAAGGGAAAGATGTAACTCTGTGAGATGAATTAACAGAGCACAGAGCAGTTTCTCAGAAAGCTTCTTTCCAGTTTTGAACGGAAGATATTTCCTTTTTCACCATAGCCCTCTATGGGCTTCCAAATATCCCTTTGCCAATTCCACAAGAACAGCCTTAGCGAAAGGCTTCTTGAAGGGAAAGATGTAACTCTGTGAGATGAATTAACAGAACACAGAGCAGTTTCTCAGAAAGCTTCTTTCCAGTTTTGAACGGAAGATATTTCCTTTTTCACCATAGCCCTCTATGGGCTTCCAAATATCCCTTTGCCAATTCCACAAGAACAGCCTTAGCGACAGGTTTCTTGAAGGGAAAGATGTAACTCTGTGAGATGAACTAACAGAACACAGAGCAGTTTCTCAGAAAGCTTCTTTCCAGTTTTGAACGGAAGATATTTCCTTTTTCACCATAGCCCTCTATGGGCTTCCAAATATCCCTTTGCCAATTCCACAAGAACAGTTTAGCGACAGGCTTCTTGAAGGGAAAGATGTAACTCTGTGAGATGAATTAACAGAACACAGAGCAGTTTCTCAGAAAGCTTCTTTCCAGTTTTGAACGGAAGATATTTCCTTTTTCACCGTAGCCCTCTACGGGCTTCCAAATATCCCTTTGCCAATTCCACAAGAACAGCCTTAGCGACAGGCTTCTTGAAGGGAAAGATGTAACTCTGTGAGATGAATTAACAGAA
Source organism: Chlorocebus sabaeus (assembly GCF_047675955.1). Taxonomy (NCBI): domain Eukaryota; kingdom Metazoa; phylum Chordata; class Mammalia; order Primates; family Cercopithecidae; genus Chlorocebus; species Chlorocebus sabaeus. Next base: position 88,121 of record NW_027327751.1, on the reverse strand, counting down.
CACAGAGCAGTTTCTCAGAAAGCTTCTTTCCAGTTTTGAACGGAAGATATTTCCTTTTTCACCATAGCCCTCTATGGGCTTCCAAATATCCCTTTGCCAATTCCACAAGAACAGCCTTAGCGAAAGGCTTCTTGAAGGGAAAGATGTAACTCTGTGAGATGAATTAACAGAACACAGAGCAGTTTCTCAGAAAGCTTCTTTCCAGTTTTGAACGGAAGATATTTCTTTTTTCACCATAGCCCTCTATGGGCTTCCAAATATCCCTTTGCCAATTCCACAAGAACAGCCTTAGCGAAAGGCTTCTTGAAGGGAAAGATGTAACTGTGAGATGAATTAACAGAACACAGAGCAGTTTCTCAGAAAGCTTCTTTCCAGTTTTGAACGGAAGATACTTCCTTTTTCACCATAGCCCTCTATGGGCTTCCAAATATCCCTTTGCCAATTCCACAAGAACAGCCTTAGCGACAGGCTTCTTGAAGGGAAAGATGTAACTCTGTGAGATGAAATAACAGAACACAGAGCAGTTTCTCAGAAAGCTTCTTTCCAGTTTTGAACGGAAGATATTTCCTTTTTCATCATAGCCCTGTATGGGCTTCCAAATATCCCTTTGCCAATTCCACAAGAACAGCCTTAGCGACAGGCTTCTTGAAGGGAAAGATGTAACTCTGTGAGATGAATTAACAGAACACAGAGCAGTTTCTGAGAAAGCTTCTTTCCAGTTTTGAACGGAAGATATTTCCTTTTTCACCATAGCCCTCTATGGGCTTCCAAATATCCCTTTGCCAATTCCGCAAGAACAGCCTTAGCGAAAGGCTTCTTGAAGGGAAAGATGTAACTCTGTGAGATGAATTAACAGAACACAGAGCAGTTTCTCAGAAAGCTTCTTTCCAGTTTTGAACGGAAGATATTTCCTTTTTCACCATAGCCCTCTATGGGCTTCCAAATATCCCTTTGCCAATTCCACAAGAACAGCCTTAGCGACAGGCTTCTTGAAGGGAAAGATGTAACTCTGTGAGATGAATTAACAGAACACAGAGCAGTTTCTCAGAAAGCGTCTTTCCAGTTTTGAACGGAAGATATTCCCTTTTTCACCATAGCACTCTATGGGCTTCCAAATATCCCTTTGCCAATTCCACAAGAACAGCCTTAGCGACAGGCTTCTTGAAGGGAAAGATGTAACTCTGTGAGATGAATTAACAGAACACAGAGCAGTTTCTCAGAAAGCTTCTTTCCAGGTTTGTACGGAAGATATTTCCTTTTTCACCATAGCACTCTATGGGCTTCCAAATATCCCTTTGCCAATTCCACAAGAACAGCCTTAGCGAAAGGCTTCTTGAAGGGAAAGATGTAGCTCTGTGAGATGAATTAACAGAACACAGAGCAGTTTCTCAGAAAGCTTCTTTCCAGTTTTGAACGGAAGATATTTCCTTTTTCACCATAGCCCTCTATGGGCTTCCAAATATCCCTTTGCCAATTCCACAAGAACAGCATTAGCGAATGGCTTCTTGAAGGGAAAGATGTAACTCTGTGAGATGAATTAACAGAACACAGAGCAGTTTCTCAGAAAGCTTCTTTCCAGTTTTGAACGGAAGATATTTCCTTTTTCACCATAGCCCTCTATGGGCTTCCAAATATCCCTTTGCCAATTCCACAATAACAGCCTTAGCGACAGGCTTCTTGAAGGGAAAGATGTAACTCTGTGCGATGAACTAACAGAACACAGAGCAGTTTCTCAGAAAGCTTCTTTCTAGTTTTGAACGCAAGATATTTCCTTTTTCACCATAGCCCTCTATGGGCTTCCAAATATCCCTTTGCCAATTCCACAAGAACAGCCTTAGCGAAAGCCTTCTTGAAGGGAAAGATGTAACTCTGTGAGATGAATTAACAGAACACAGAGCAGTTTCTCAGAAAGCTTCTTTCCAGTTTTGAACAGAAGATATTTCCTTTTTCACCATAGCCCTCTATGGGCTTCCAAATATCCCTTTGCCAATTTCAGAAGAACAGCCTTAGCGAAAGGCTTCTTGAAGGGAAAGATGTAACTCTGTGAGATGAATTAACAGAACACAGAGCAGTTTCTCAGAAAGCTTCTTTCCAGTTTTGAACGGAAGATATTTCCTTTTTCACCGTAGCCCTCTATGGGCTTCCAAATATCCCTTTGCCAATTCCACAAGAACAGCCTTAGCGACAGGCTTCTTGAAGGGAAAGATGTAACTCTGTGAGATGAATTAACAGAACACAGAGCAGTTTCTCAGAAAGCTTCTTTCCAGTTTTGAACGGAAGATATTTCCTTTTTCACCATAGCCCACTATGGGCTTCCAAATATCCCTTTGCCAATTCCACAAGAACAGCCTTAGCGACAGGCTTCTTGAAGGGAAAGATGTAACTCTGTGAGATGAATTAACAGAACACAGAGCAGTTTCTCAGAAAGCTTCTTTCCAGTTTTGTACGGAAGATATTTCCTTTTTCACCATAGCCCTCTATGGGCTTCCAAATATCCCTTTTCCAATTCCACAAGAACAGCCTTAGCGACAGGCTTCTTGAAGGGAAAGATGTAACTCTGTGAGATGAATTAACAGAACACAGAGCAGTTTCTCAGAAAGCTTCTTTCCAGTTTTGAACGGAAGATATTTCCTTTTTCACCATAGCCCTCTATGGGCTTCCAAATATCCCTTTGCCAATTCCACAAGAACAGCCTTAGCGACAGGCTTCTTGAAGGGAAAGATGTAACTCTGTGAGATGAATTAACAGAACACAGAGCAGTTTCTCAGAAAGCTTCTTTCCAGTTTTGAACGGAAGATATTTCCTTTTTCACCATAGCCCTCTATGGGCTTCCAAATATCCCTTTGCCAATTCCGCAAGAACAGCCTTAGCGAAAGGCTTCTTGAAGGGAAAGATGTAACTCTGTGAGATGAATTAACAGAACACAGAGCAGTTTCTCAGAAAGCTTCTTTCCAGTTTTCAACGGAAGATATTTCCTTTTTCACCATAGCCCTCTATGGGCTTCCAAATATCCCTTTGCCAATTCCGCAAGAACAGCCTTAGCGAAAGGCTTCTTGAAGGGAAAGATGTAACTCTGTGAGATGAATTAACAGAACACAGAGCAGTTTCTCAGAAAGCTTCTTTCCAGTTTTGAACGGAAGATATTTCCTTTTTCACCATAGCCCTCTATGGGCTTCCAAATATCCCTTTGCCAATTCCACAAGAACAGCCTTAGTGACAGGCTTCTTGAAGGGAAAGATGTAACTCTGTGAGATGAACTAACAGAACACAGAGCAGTTTCTCAGAAAGCTTCTTTCTAGTTTTGAACGCAAGATATTTCCTTTTTCACCATAGCCCTCTATGGGCTTCCAAATATCCCTTTGCCAATTCCACAAGAACAGCCTTAGCCAAAGGCTTCTTGAAGGGAAAGATGTAACTCTGTGAGATGAATTAACAGAACACAGAGCAGTTTCTCAGAAAGCTTCTTTCCAGTTTTGAACGGAAGATATTTCCTTTTTCACCATAGCCCTGTATGGGCTTCCAAATATCCCTTTGCCAATTCCACAAGAACAGCCTTAGCGACAGGCTTCTTGAAGGGAAAGATGTAACTCTGTGAGATGAATTAACAGAACACAGAGCAGTTTCTCAGAAAGCTTCTTTCCAGTTTTGAACGGAAGATATTTCCTTTTTCACCATAGCCCTCTATGGGCTTCCAAATATCCCTTTGCCAATTCCACAAGAACAGCCTTAGCGACAGGCTTCTTGAAGGGAAAGATGTAACTCTGTGAGATGAACTAAGAGAACACAGAGCAGTTTCTCAGAAAGCTTCTTTCCAGTTTTGAAAGGAAGATATTTCCTTTTTCACCATAGCCCTCTATGGGCTTCCAAATATCCCTTTGCCAATTCCACAAGAACAGCCTTAGCGACAGGCTTCTTGAAGGGAAAGATGTAACTCTGTGAGATGAATTAACAGAACACAGAGCAGTTTCTCAGAAAGCTTCTTTCCAGTTTTGAACGGAAGATATTTCCTTTTTCACCATAGCCCTCTATGGGCTTCCAAATATCCTCTTGCCAATTCCACAAGAACAGCCTTAGCGAATGGCTTCTTGAAGGGAAAGATGTAACTCTCTGAGATGAATTAACAGAACACAGAGCAGCTTCTCAGAAAGCTTCTTTCCAGTTTTGAACGGAAGATATTTCCTTTTTCACCATAGCCCTCTATGGGCTTCCAAATATCCCTTTGCCAATTCCACAAGAACAGCCTTAGCGACAGGCTTCTTGAAGGGAAAGATGTAACTCTGTGAGATGAACTAACAGAACACAGAGCAGTTTCTCAGAAAGCTTCTTTCCAGTTTTGAACGGAAGATATTTCCTTTTTCACCATAGCCCTCTATGGGCTTCCAAATATCCCTTTGCCAATTCCACAAGAACAGCCTTAGCGAAAGACTTCTTGAAGGGAAAGATGTAACCCTGTGAGATGAATTAAGAGAACACAGAGCAGTTTCTCAGAAAGCTTCTTTCCAGTTTTGAACCGAAGATATTTCCTTTTTCAACATAGCCCTGTATGGGCTTCCAAATATCCCTTTGCCAATTCCACAAGAACAGCCTTAGCGACAGGCTTCTTGAAGGGAAAGATGTAACTCTGTGAGATGAACTAACAGAACACAGAGCAGTTTCTCAGAAAGCTTCTTTCCAGTTTTGATCGGAAGATATTTCCTTTTTCACCATAGCCCTCTATGGGCTTCCAAATATCCCTCTGCCAATTCCACAAGAACAGCCTTAGCGAAAGGCTTCTTGAAGGGAACGATGTAACTCTGTGAGATGAATTAACAGAACACAGAGCAGTTTCTCAGAAAGCTTCTTTCCAGTGTTGAACGGAAGATATTTCCTTTTTCACCATAGCCCTCTATGGGCTTCCAAATATCCCTTTGCCAATTCCACAAGAACAGCCTTAGCGACAGGCTTCTTGAAGGGAAAGATGTAACTCTGTGAGATGAATTAACAGAACACAGAGCAGTTTCTCAGAAAGCTTCTTTCCAGTTTTGAACGGAAGATATTTCCTTTTTAACCATAGCCCTCTATGGGCTTCCAAATATCCCTTTGCCAATTCCACAAGAACAGCCTTAGCCAAAGGCTTCTTGAAGGGAAAGATGTAACTCTGTGAGATGAATTAACAGAACACAGAGCAGTTTCTCAGAAAGCTTCTTTCCAGTTTTGAACGGAAGATATTTCCTTTTTCACCATAGCCCTCTATGGGCTTCCAAATATCCCTTTGCCAATTCCACAAGAACAGCCTTAGCGACAGGTTTCTTGAAGGGAAAGATGTAACTCTGTGAGATGAACTAACAGAACACAGAGCAGTTTCTCAGAAAGCTTCTTTCCAGTTTTGAACGGAAGATATTTCCTTTTTCACCATAGCCCTCTATGGGCTTCCAAATATCCCTTTGCCAATTCCACAAGAACAGCCTTAGCGACAGGCTTCTTGAAGGGAAAGATGTAACCCTGTGAGATGAATTAACAGAACACAGAGCAGTTTCTCAGAAAGCTTCTTTCCAGTTTTGAACGGAAGATATTTCCTTTTTCACCGTAGCCCTCTACGGGCTTCCAAATATCCCTTTGCCAATTCCACAAGAACAGCCTTAGCGACAGGCTTCTTGAAGGGAAAGATGTAACTCTGTGAGGTGAATTAACAGAACACAGAGCAGTTTTCAGAAAGCTTCTTTCCAGTTTTGAACGGAAGATATTTCCTTTTTCACCATAGCCCTCTATGGGCTTCCAAATATCCCTTTGCCAATTCCACAAGAACAGCCTTAGCGAAAGGCTTCTTGAAGGGAAAGATGTAACTCTGTGAGATGAATTAACAGAACACAGAGCAGTTTCTCAGAAAGCTTCTTTCCAGTTTTGAACGGAAGATATTTCTTTTTTCACCATAGCCCTCTATGGGCTTCCAAATATCCCTTTGCCAATTCCACAAGAACAGCCTTAGCGACAGGCTTCTTGAAGGGAAAGATGTAACTCTGTGAGATGAATTAACAGAACACAGAGCAGTTTCTCAGAAAGCTTCTTTCCAGTTTTGAACGGAAGATATTTCCTTTTTCACCATAGCCCTCTATGGGCTTCCAAATATCCCTTTGCCAATTCCGCAAGAACAGCCTTAGCGAAAGGCTTCTTGAAGGGAAAGATGTAACTCTGTGAGATGAATTAACAGAACACAGAGCAGTTTCTCAGAAAGCTTCTTTCCAGTTTTGAACGGAAGATATTTCCTTTTTCACCATAGCCCTCTATGGGCTTCCAAATATCCCTTTGCCAATTCCGCAAGAACAGCCTTAGCGAAAGGCTTCTTGAAGGGAAAGATGTAACTCTGTGAGATGAATTAACAGAACACAGAGCAGTTTCTCAGAAAGCTTCTTTCCAGTTTTGAACGGAAGATATTTCCTTTTTCACCATAGCCCTCTATGGGCTTCCAAATATCCCTTTGCCAATTCCACAAGAACAGCCTTAGCAAATGGCTTCTTGAAGGGAAAGATGTAACTCTGTGAGATGAATTAACAGAACACAGAGCAGTTTCTCAGAAAGCTTCTTTCCAGTTTTGAACGGAAGATATTTCCTTTTTCACCATAGCCCTCTATGGGCTTCCAAATATCCCTTTGCCAATTCCACAAGAACAGCCTTAGCGACAGGCTTCTTGAAGGGAAAGATGTAACTCTGTGAGATGAACTAACAGAACACAGAGCAGTTTCTCAGAAAGCTTCTTTCTAGTTTTGAACGCAAGATATTTCCTTTTTCACCATAGCCCTCTATGGGCTTCCAAATATCCCTTTGCCAATTCCACAAGAACAGCCTTAGCGAAAGGCTTCTTGAAGGGAAAGATGTAACTCTGTGAGATGAATTAACAGAACACAGAGCAGTTTCTCAGAAAGCTTCTTTCCAGTTTTGAACGGAAGATATTTCCTTTTTCACCATAGCCCTCTATGGGCTTCCAAATATCCCTTTGCCAATTCCACAAGAACAGCCTTAGCAAATGGCTTCTTGAAGGGAAAGATGTAACTCTGTGAGATGAATTAACAGAACACAGAGCAGTTTCTCAGAAAGCTTCTTTCCAGTTTTGAACGGAAGATATTTCCTTTTTCACCATAGCCCTCTATGGGCTTCCAAATATCCCTTTGCCAATTCCACAAGAACAGCCTTAGTGACAGGCTTCTTGAAGGGAAAGATGTAACTCTGTGAGATGAACTAACAGAACACAGAGCAGTTTCTCAGAAAGCTTCTTTCTAGTTTTGAACGCAAGATATTTCCTTTTTCACCATAGCCCTCTATGGGCTTCCAAATATCCCTTTGCCAATTCCACAAGAACAGCCTTAGCGAAAGGCTTCTTGAAGGGAAAGATGTAACTCTGTGAGATGAATTAACAGAACACAGAGCAGTTTCTCAGAAAGCTTCTTTCCAGTTTTGAACGGAAGATATTTCCTTTTTCACCATAGCCCTCTATGGGCTTCCAAATATCCCTTTGCCAATTCCACAAGAACAGCCTTAGCGAAAGGCTTCTTGAAGGGAAAGATGTAACTCTGTGAGATGAACTAACAGAACACAGAGCAGTTTCTCAGAAAGCTTCTTTCCAGTTTTGAACGGAAGATATTTCCTTTTTCACCATAGCCCTCTATGGGCTTCCAAATATCCCTTTGCCAATTCCACAAGAACAGCCTTAGCGACAGGCTTCTTGAAGGGAAAGATGTAACTCTGTGAGATGAATTAACAGAACACAGAGCAGTTTCTCAGAAAGCTTCTTTCCAGTTTTGAACGGAAGATATTTCCTTTTTCACCGTAGCCCTCTACGGGCTTCCAAATATCCCTTTGCCAATTCCACAAGAACAGCCTTAGCGACAGGCTTCTTGAAGGGAAAGATGTAACTCTGTGAGATGAATTAACAGAACACAGAGCAGTTTCTCAGAAAGCTTCTTTCCAGTTTTGAACGGAAGATATTTCCTTTTTCACCATAGCCCTCTATGGGCTTCCAAATATCCCTTTGCCAATTCCACAAGAACAGCCTTAGCGAAAGGCTTCTTGAAGGGAAAGATGTAACTCTGTGAGATGAATTAACAGAACACAGAGCAGTTTCTCAGAAAGCTTCTTTCCAGTTTTGAACGGAAGATATTTCTTTTTTCACCATAGCCCTCTATGGGCTTCCAAATATCCCTTTGCCAATTCCACAAGAACAGCCTTAGCGAAAGGCTTCTTGAAGGGAAAGATGTAACTGTGAGATGAATTAACAGAACACAGAGCAGTTTCTCAGAAAGCTTCTTTCCAGTTTTGAACGGAAGATATTTCCTTTTTCACCATAGCCCTCTATGGGCTTCCAAATATCCCTTTGCCAATTCCACAAGAACAGCCTTAGCGACAGGCTTCTTGAAGGGAAAGATGTAACTCTGTGAGATGAATTAACAGAACACAGAGCAGTTTCTCAGAAAGCTTCTTTCCAGTTTTGAACGGAAGATATTTCCTTTTTCATCATAGCCCTGTATGGGCTTCCAAATATCCCTTTGCCAATTCCACAAGAACAGCCTTAGCGACAGGCTTCTTGAAGGGAAAGATGTAACTCTGTGAGATGAATTAACAGAACACAGAGCAGTTTCTGAGAAAGCTTCTTTCCAGTTTTGAACGGAAGATATTTCCTTTTTCACCATAGCCCTCTATGGGCTTCCAAATATCCCTTTGCCAATTCCACAAGAACAGCCTTAGCGAAAGGCTTCTTGAAGGGAAAGATGTAACTCTGTGAGATGAATTAACAGAACACAGAGCAGTTTCTCAGAAAGCTTCTTTCCAGTTTTGAACGGAAGATATTTCCTTTTTCACCATAGCCCTCTATGGGCTTCCAAATATCCCTTTGCCAATTCCGCAAGAACAGCCTTAGCGAAAGGCTTCTTGAAGGGAAAGATGTAACTCTGTGAGATGAATTAACAGAACACAGAGCAGTTTCTCAGAAAGCTTCTTTCCAGTTTTGAACGGAAGATATTTCCTTTTTCACCATAGCCCTCTATGGGCTTCCAAATATCCCTTTGCCAATTCCACAAGAACAGCCTTAGCAAATGGCTTCTTGAAGGGAAAGATGTAACTCTGTGAGATGAATTAATAGAACACAGAGCAGTTTCTCAGAAAGCTTCATTCCAGTTTTGAACGGAAGATATTTCCTTTTTCACCATAGCCCTCTATGGGCTTCCAAATATCCCTTTGCCAATTCCACAAGAACAGCCTTAGTGACAGGCTTCTTGAAGGGAAAGATGTAACTCTGTGAGATGAACTAACAGAACACAGAGCAGTTTCTCAGAAAGCTTCTTTCTAGTTTTGAACGCAAGATATTTCCTTTTTCACCATAGCCCTCTATGGGCTTCCAAATATCCCTTTGCCAATTCCACAAGAACAGCCTTAGCGAAAGGCTTCTTGAAGGGAAAGATGTAACTCTGTGAGATGAATTAACAGAACACAGAGCAGTTTCTCAGAAAGCTTCTTTCCAGTTTTGAACGGAAGATATTTCCTTTTTCACCATAGCCCTCTATGGGCTTCCAAATATCCCTTTGCCAATTCCACAAGAACAGCCTTAGCGAAAGGCTTCTTGAAGGGAAAGATGTAACTCTGTGAGATGAATTAACAGAACACAGAGCAGTTTCTCAGAAAGCTTCTTTCCAGTTTTGAACGGAAGATATTTCCTTTTTCACCATAGCCCTGTATGGGCTTCCAAATATCCCTTTGCCAATTCCACAAGAACAGCCTTAGCGACAGGCTTCTTGAAGGGAAAGATGTAACTCTGTGAGATGAATTAACAGAACACAGAGCAGTTTCTCAGAAAGCTTCTTTCCAGTTTTGAACGGAAGATATTTCCTTTTTCACCATAGCCCTCTATGGGCTTCCAAATATCCCTTTGCCAATTCCACAAGAACAGCCTTAGCGACAGGCTTCTTGAAGGGAAAGATGTAACTCTGTGAGATGAATTAACAGAACACAGAGCAGTTTCTCAGAAAGCTTCTTTCCAGGTTTGTACGGAAGATATTTCCTTTTTCACCATAGCACTCTATGGGCTTCCAAATATCCCTTTGCCAATTCCACAAGAACAGCCTTAGCGAAAGGCTTCTTGAAGGGAAAGATGTAGCTCTGTGAGATGAATTAACAGAACACAGAGCAGTTTCTCAGAAAGCTTCTTTCCAGTTTTGAACGGAAGATATTTCCTTTTTCACCATAGCCCTCTATGGGCTTCCAAATATCCCTTTGCCAATTCCACAAGAACAGCCTTAGCGACAGGCTTCTTGAAGGGAAAGATGTAACTCTGTGAGATGAATTAACAGAACACAGAGCAGTTTCTCAGAAAGCTTCTTTCCAGTTTTGAACGGAAGATATTTCCTTTTTCACCATAGCCCTCTATGGGCTTCCAAATATCCCTCTGCCAATTCCACAAGAACAGTCTTAGCGAAAGGCTTCTTGAAGGGAACGATGTAACTCTGTGAGATGAATTAACAGAACACAGAGCAGTTTCTCAGAAAGCTTCTTTCCAGTGTTGAACGGAAGATATTTCCTTTTTCACCATAGCCCTCTATGGGCTTCCAAATATCCCTTTGCCAATTCCACAAGAACAGCCTTAGCGACAGGCTTCTTGAAGGGAAAGATGTAACTCTGTGAGATGAATTAACAGAACACAGAGCAGTTTCTCAGAAAGCTTCTTTCCAGTTTTGAACGGAAGATATTTCCTTTTTCACCATAGCCCTCTATGGGCTTCCAAATATCCCTTTGCCAATTCCACAAGAACAGCCTTAGCGAAAGGCGTCTTGAAGGGAAAGATGTAACTCTGTGAGATGAATTAACAGAACACAGAGCAGTTTCTCAGAAAGCTTCTTTCCAGTTTTGAACGGAAGATATTTCCTTTTTCACCATAGCCCTCTATGGGCTTCCAAATATCCCTTTGCCAATTCCACAAGAACAGCCTTAGCGACAGGCTTCTTGAAGGTAAAGATGTAACTCTGAGTTGAATTAACAGAACACAGAGCAGTTTCTCAGAAAGCTTCATTCCAGTTTTGAACGGAAGATATTTCCTTTTTCACCATAGCCCTCTATGGGCTTCCAAATATCCCTTTGCCAATTCCACAAGAACAGCCTTAGCGACAGGCTTCTTGAAGGGAAAGATGTAACTCTGTGAGATGAATTAACAGAACACAGAGCAGTTTCTCAGAAAGCGTCTTTCCAGTTTTGAACGGAAGATATTCCCTTTTTCACCATAGCACTCTATGGGCTTCCAAATATCCCTTTGCCAATTCCACAAGAACAGCCTTAGCGACAGGCTTCTTGAAGGGAAAGATGTAACTCTGTGCGATGAACTAACAGAACACAGAGCAGTTTCTCAGAAAGCTTCTTTCTAGTTTTGAACGCAAGATATTTCCTTTTTCACCATAGCCCTCTATGGGCTTCCAAATATCCCTTTGCCAATTCCACAAGAACAGCCTTAGCGAAAGCCTTCTTGAAGGGAAAGATGTAACTCTGTGAGATGAATTAACAGAACACAGAGCAGTTTCTCAGAAAGCTTCTTTCCAGTTTTGAACAGAAGATATTTCCTTTTTCACCATAGCCCTCTATGGGCTTCCAAATATCCCTTTGCCAATTTCAGAAGAACAGCCTTAGCGAAAGGCTTCTTGAAGGGAAAGATGTAACTCTGTGAGATGAATTAACAGAACACAGAGCAGTTTCTCAGAAAGCTTCTTTCCAGTTTTGAACGGAAGATATTTCCTTTTTCACCGTAGCCCTCTATGGGCTTCCAAATATCCCTTTGCCAATTCCACAAGAACAGCCTTAGCGACAGGCTTCTTGAAGGGAAAGATGTAACTCTGTGAGATGAATTAACAGAACACAGAGCAGTTTCTCAGAAAGCTTCTTTCCAGTTTTCAACGGAAGATATTTCCTTTTTCACCATAGCCCTCTATGGGCTTCCAAATATCCCTTTGCCAATTCCGCAAGAACAGCCTTAGCGAAAGGCTTCTTGAAGGGAAAGATGTAACTCTGTGAGATGAATTAACAGAACACAGAGCAGTTTCTCAGAAAGCTTCTTTCCAGTTTTGAACGGAAGATATTTCCTTTTTCACCATAGCCCTCTATGGGCTTCCAAATATCCCTTTGCCAATTCCACAAGAACAGCCTTAGCGAATGGCTTCTTGAAGGGAAAGATGTAACTCTGTGAGATGAATTAACAGAACACAGAGCAGTTTCTCAGAAAGCTTCTTTCCAGTTTTGAACGGAAGATATTTCCTTTTTCACCATAGCCCTCTATGGGCTTCCAAATATCCCTTTGCCAATTCCACAAGAACAGCCTTAGTGACAGGCTTCTTGAAGGGAAAGATGTAACTCTGTGAGATGAACTAACAGAACACAGAGCAGTTTCTCAGAAAGCTTCTTTCTAGTTTTGAACGCAAGATATTTCCTTTTTCACCATAGCCCTCTATGGGCTTCCAAATATCCCTTTGCCAATTCCACAAGAACAGCCTTAGCCAAAGGCTTCTTGAAGGGAAAGATGTAACTCTGTGAGATGAATTAACAGAACACAGAGCAGTTTCTCAGAAAGCTTCTTTCCAGTTTTGAACGGAAGATATTTCCTTTTTCACCATAGCCCTGTATGGGCTTCCAAATATCCCTTTGCCAATTCCACAAGAACAGCCTTAGCGACAGGCTTCTTGAAGGGAAAGATGTAACTCTGTGAGATGAATTAACAGAACACAGAGCAGTTTCTCAGAAAGCTTCTTTCCAGTTTTGAACGGAAGATATTTCCTTTTTCACCATAGCCCTCTATGGGCTTCCAAATATCCCTTTGCCAATTCCACAAGAACAGCCTTAGCGACAGGCTTCTTGAAGGGAAAGATGTAACTCTGTGAGATGAACTAAGAGAACACAGAGCAGTTTCTCAGAAAGCTTCTTTCCAGTTTTCAACGGAAGATATTTCCTTTTTCACCATAGCCCTCTATGGGCTTCCAAATATCCCTTTGCCAATTCCACAAGAACAGCCTTAGCGAAAGGCTTCTTGAAGGGAAAGATGTAACTCTGTGAGATGAATTAACAGAACACAGAGCAGTTTCTCAGAAAGCTTCTTTCCAGTTTTGAACGGAAGATATTTCCTTTTTCACCATAGCCCTCTATGGGCTTCCAAATATCCCATTGCCAATTACGCAAGAACAGCCTTCGCGAATGGCTTCTTGAAGGGAAAGATGTAACTCTGTGAGATGAATTAACAGAACACAGAGCAGTTTCTCAGAAAGCTTCTTTCCAGTTTTGAACGGAAGATATTTCCTTTTTCACCATAGCCCTCTATGGGCTTCCAAATATCCCTTTGCCAATTCCACAAGAACAGCCTTAGTGACAGGCTTCTTGAAGGGAAAGATGTAACTCTGTGAGATGAACTAACAGAACACAGAGCAGTTTCTCAGAAAGCTTCTTTCTAGTTTTGAACGCAAGATATTTCCTTTTTCACCATAGCCCTCTATGGGCTTCCAAATATCCCTTTGCCAATTCCACAAGAACAGCCTTAGCCAAAGGCTTCTTGAAGGGAAAGATGTAACTCTGTGAGATGAATTAACAGAACACAGAGCAGTTTCTGAGAAAGCTTCTTTCCAGTTTTGAACGGAAGATATTTCCTTTTTCACCATAGCCCTCTATGGGCTTCCAAATATCCCTTTGCCAATTCCACAAGAACAGCCTTAGCGAAAGGCTTCTTGAAGGGAAAGATGTAACTCTGTGAGATGAATTAACAGAACACAGAGCAGTTTCTCAGACAGCTTCTTTCCAGTTTTGAACGGAAGATATTTCCTTTTTCACCATAGCCCTCTATGGGCTTCCAAATATCCCTTTGCCTATTCCACAAGAACAGCCTTAGCGACAGGCTTCTTGAAGGGAAAGATGTAACTCTGTGAGATGAATTAACAGAACACAGAGCAGTTTCTCAGAAAGCTTCTTTCCAGTTTTGAACGGAAGATATTTCCTTTTTCACCATAGCCCTCTATGGGCTTCCAAATATCCCTTTGCCAATTCCGCAAGAACAGCCTTAGCGAAAGGCTTCTTGAAGGGAAAGATGTAACTCTGTGAGATGAATTAACAGAACACAGAGCAGTTTCTCAGAAAGCTTCTTTCCAGTTTTGAACGGAAGATATTTCCTTTTTCACCATAGCCCTCTATGGGCTTCCAAATATCCCTTTGCCAATTCCACAAGAACAGCCTTAGCGACAGGTTTCTTGAAGGGAAAGATGTAACTCTGTGAGATGAACTAACAGAACACAGAGCAGTTTCTCAGAAAGCTTCTTTCCAGTTTTGAACGGAAGATATTTCCTTTTTCACCATAGCCCTCTATGGGCTTCCAAATATCCCTTTGCCAATTCCACAAGAACAGTTTAGCGACAGGCTTCTTGAAGGGAAAGATGTAACTCTGTGAGATGAATTAACAGAACACAGAGCAGTTTCTCAGAAAGCTTCTTTCCAGTTTTGAACGGAAGATATTTCCTTTTTCACCGTAGCCCTCTACGGGCTTCCAAATATCCCTTTGCCAATTCCACAAGAACAGCCTTAGCGACAGGCTTCTTGAAGGGAAAGATGTAACTCTGTGAGATGAATTAACAGAACACAGAGCAGTTTCTCAGAAAGCTTCTTTCCAGTTTTGAACGGAAGATATTTCCTTTTTCACCATAGCCCTCTATGGGCTTCCAAATATCCCTTTGCCAATTCCACAAGAACAGCCTTAGCGAAAGGCTTCTTGAAGGGAAAGATGTAACTCTGTGAGATGAATTAACAGAACACAGAGCAGTTTCTCAGAAAGCTTCTTTCCAGTTTTGAACGGAAGATATTTCTTTTTTCACCATAGCCCTCTATGGGCTTCCAAATATCCCTTTGCCAATTCCACAAGAACAGCCTTAGCGAAAGGCTTCTTGAAGGGAAAGATGTAACTGTGAGATGAATTAACAGAACACAGAGCAGTTTCTCAGAAAGCTTCTTTCCAGTTTTGAACGGAAGATACTTCCTTTTTCACCATAGCCCTCTATGGGCTTCCAAATATCCCTTTGCCAATTCCACAAGAACAGCCTTAGCGACAGGCTTCTTGAAGGGAAAGATGTAACTCTGTGAGATGAATTAACAGAACACAGAGCAGTTTCTCAGAAAGCTTCTTTCCAGTTTTGAACGGAAGATATTTCCTTTTTCATCATAGCCCTGTATGGGCTTCCAAATATCCCTTTGCCAATTCCACAAGAACAGCCTTAGCGACAGGCTTCTTGAAGGGAAAGATGTAACTCTGTGAGATGAATTAACAGAACACAGAGCAGTTTCTGAGAAAGCTTCTTTCCAGTTTTGAACGGAAGATATTTCCTTTTTCACCATAGCCCTCTATGGGCTTCCAAATATCCCTTTGCCAATTCCGCAAGAACAGCCTTAGCGAAAGGCTTCTTGAAGGGAAAGATGTAACTCTGTGAGATGAATTAACAGAACACAGAGCAGTTTCTCAGAAAGCTTCTTTCCAGTTTTGAACGGAAGATATTTCCTTTTTCACCATAGCCCTCTATGGGCTTCCAAATATCCCTTTGCCAATTCCACAAGAACAGCCTTAGCGACAGGCTTCTTGAAGGGAAAGATGTAACTCTGTGAGATGAATTAACAGAACACAGAGCAGTTTCTCAGAAAGCGTCTTTCCAGTTTTGAACGGAAGATATTCCCTTTTTCACCATAGCACTCTATGGGCTTCCAAATATCCCTTTGCCAATTCCACAAGAACAGCCTTAGCGACAGGCTTCTTGAAGGGAAAGATGTAACTCTGTGAGATGAATTAACAGAACACAGAGCAGTTTCTCAGAAAGCTTCTTTCCAGGTTTGTACGGAAGATATTTCCTTTTTCACCATAGCACTCTATGGGCTTCCAAATATCCCTTTGCCAATTCCACAAGAACAGCCTTAGCGAAAGGCTTCTTGAAGGGAAAGATGTAGCTCTGTGAGATGAATTAACAGAACACAGAGCAGTTTCTCAGAAAGCTTCTTTCCAGTTTTGAACGGAAGATATTTCCTTTTTCACCATAGCCCTCTATGGGCTTCCAAATATCCCTTTGCCAATTCCACAAGAACAGCATTAGCGAATGGCTTCTTGAAGGGAAAGATGTAACTCTGTGAGATGAATTAACAGAACACAGAGCAGTTTCTCAGAAAGCTTCTTTCCAGTTTTGAACGGAAGATATTTCCTTTTTCACCATAGCCCTCTATGGGCTTCCAAATATCCCTTTGCCAATTCCACAATAACAGCCTTAGCGACAGGCTTCTTGAAGGGAAAGATGTAACTCTGTGCGATGAACTAACAGAACACAGAGCAGTTTCTCAGAAAGCTTCTTTCTAGTTTTGAACGCAAGATATTTCCTTTTTCACCATAGCCCTCTATGGGCTTCCAAATATCCCTTTGCCAATTCCACAAGAACAGCCTTAGCGAAAGCCTTCTTGAAGGGAAAGATGTAACTCTGTGAGATGAATTAACAGAACACAGAGCAGTTTCTCAGAAAGCTTCTTTCCAGTTTTGAACAGAAGATATTTCCTTTTTCACCATAGCCCTCTATGGGCTTCCAAATATCCCTTTGCCAATTTCAGAAGAACAGCCTTAGCGAAAGGCTTCTTGAAGGGAAAGATGTAACTCTGTGAGATGAATTAACAGAACACAGAGCAGTTTCTCAGAAAGCTTCTTTCCAGTTTTGAACGGAAGATATTTCCTTTTTCACCGTAGCCCTCTATGGGCTTCCAAATATCCCTTTGCCAATTCCACAAGAACAGCCTTAGCGACAGGCTTCTTGAAGGGAAAGATGTAACTCTGTGAGATGAATTAACAGAACACAGAGCAGTTTCTCAGAAAGCTT
This sequence comes from Chlorocebus sabaeus, assembly GCF_047675955.1. Taxonomy (NCBI): domain Eukaryota; kingdom Metazoa; phylum Chordata; class Mammalia; order Primates; family Cercopithecidae; genus Chlorocebus; species Chlorocebus sabaeus. The sequence goes on along the minus strand of NW_027327751.1, from coordinate 71,250 downwards.
CTTTCCAGTTTTGAACGGAAGATATTTCCTTTTTCACCATAGCCCACTATGGGCTTCCAAATATCCCTTTGCCAATTCCACAAGAACAGCCTTAGCGACAGGCTTCTTGAAGGGAAAGATGTAACTCTGTGAGATGAATTAACAGAACACAGAGCAGTTTCTCAGAAAGCTTCTTTCCAGTTTTGTACGGAAGATATTTCCTTTTTCACCATAGCCCTCTATGGGCTTCCAAATATCCCTTTTCCAATTCCACAAGAACAGCCTTAGCGACAGGCTTCTTGAAGGGAAAGATGTAACTCTGTGAGATGAATTAACAGAACACAGAGCAGTTTCTCAGAAAGCTTCTTTCCAGTTTTGAACGGAAGATATTTCCTTTTTCACCATAGCCCTCTATGGGCTTCCAAATATCCCTTTGCCAATTCCACAAGAACAGCCTTAGCGACAGGCTTCTTGAAGGGAAAGATGTAACTCTGTGAGATGAATTAACAGAACAAAGAGCAGTTTCTCAGAAAGCTTCTTTCCAGTTTTGAACGGAAGATATTTCCTTTTTCACCATAGCCCTCTATGGGCTTCCAAATATCCCTTTGCCAATTCCGCAAGAACAGCCTTAGCGAAAGGCTTCTTGAAGGGAAAGATGTAACTCTGTGAGATGAATTAACAGAACACAGAGCAGTTTCTCAGAAAGCTTCTTTCCAGTTTTCAACGGAAGATATTTCCTTTTTCACCATAGCCCTCTATGGGCTTCCAAATATCCCTTTGCCAATTCCGCAAGAACAGCCTTAGCGAAAGGCTTCTTGAAGGGAAAGATGTAACTCTGTGAGATGAATTAACAGAACACAGAGCAGTTTCTCAGAAAGCTTCTTTCCAGTTTTGAACGGAAGATATTTCCTTTTTCACCATAGCCCTCTATGGGCTTCCAAATATCCCTTTGCCAATTCCACAAGAACAGCCTTAGTGACAGGCTTCTTGAAGGGAAAGATGTAACTCTGTGAGATGAACTAACAGAACACAGAGCAGTTTCTCAGAAAGCTTCTTTCTAGTTTTGAACGCAAGATATTTCCTTTTTCACCATAGCCCTCTATGGGCTTCCAAATATCCCTTTGCCAATTCCACAAGAACAGCCTTAGCCAAAGGCTTCTTGAAGGGAAAGATGTAACTCTGTGAGATGAATTAACAGAACACAGAGCAGTTTCTCAGAAAGCTTCTTTCCAGTTTTGAACGGAAGATATTTCCTTTTTCACCATAGCCCTGTATGGGCTTCCAAATATCCCTTTGCCAATTCCACAAGAACAGCCTTAGCGACAGGCTTCTTGAAGGGAAAGATGTAACTCTGTGAGATGAATTAACAGAACACAGAGCAGTTTCTCAGAAAGCTTCTTTCCAGTTTTGAACGGAAGATATTTCCTTTTTCACCATAGCCCTGTATGGGCTTCCAAATATCCCTTTGCCAATTCCACAAGAACAGCCTTAGCGACAGGCTTCTTGAAGGGAAAGATGTAACTCTGTGAGATGAATTAACAGAACACAGAGCAGTTTCTCAGAAAGCTTCTTTCCAGTTTTGAACGGAAGATATTTCCTTTTTCACCATAGCCCTCTATGGGCTTCCAAATATCCCTTTGCCAATTCCACAAGAACAGCCTTAGCGACAGGCTTCTTGAAGGGAAAGATGTAACTCTGTGAGATGAACTAACAGAACACAGAGCAGTTTCTCAGAAAGCTTCTTTCCAGTTTTGAACGGAAGATATTTCCTTTTTCACCATAGCCCTCTATGGGCTTCCAAATATCCCTTTGCCAATTCCACAAGAACAGCCTTAGCGAAAGACTTCTTGAAGGGAAAGATGTAACCCTGTGAGATGAATTAAGAGAACACAGAGCAGTTTCTCAGAAAGCTTCTTTCCAGTTTTGAACCGAAGATATTTCCTTTTTCAACATAGCCCTGTATGGGCTTCCAAATATCCCTTTGCCAATTGCACAAGAACAGCCTTAGCGACAGGCTTCTTGAAGGGAAAGATGTAACTCTGTGAGATGAACTAACAGAACACAGAGCAGTTTCTCAGAAAGCTTCTTTCCAGTTTTGATCGGAAGATATTTCCTTTTTCACCATAGCCCTCTATGGGCTTCCAAATATCCCTCTGCCAATTCCACAAGAACAGCCTTAGCGAAAGGCTTCTTGAAGGGAACGATGTAACTCTGTGAGATGAATTAACAGAACACAGAGCAGTTTCTCAGAAAGCTTCTTTCCAGTGTTGAACGGAAGATATTTCCTTTTTCACCATAGCCCTCTATGGGCTTCCAAATATCCCTTTGCCAATTCCACAAGAACAGCCTTAGCGACAGGCTTCTTGAAGGGAAAGATGTAACTCTGTGAGATGAATTAACAGAACACAGAGCAGTTTCTCAGAAAGCTTCTTTCCAGTTTTGAACGGAAGATATTTCCTTTTTAACCATAGCCCTCTATGGGCTTCCAAATATCCCTTTGCCAATTCCACAAGAACAGCCTTAGCCAAAGGCTTCTTGAAGGGAAAGATGTAACTCTGTGAGATGAATTAACAGAACACAGAGCAGTTTCTCAGAAAGCTTCTTTCCAGTTTTGAACGGAAGATATTTCCTTTTTCACCATAGCCCTCTATGGGCTTCCAAATATCCCTTTGCCAATTCCACAAGAACAGCCTTAGCGACAGGTTTCTTGAAGGGAAAGATGTAACTCTGTGAGATGAACTAACAGAACACAGAGCAGTTTCTCAGAAAGCTTCTTTCCAGTTTTGAACGGAAGATATTTCCTTTTTCACCATAGCCCTCTATGGGCTTCCAAATATCCCTTTGCCAATTCCACAAGAACAGCCTTAGCGACAGGCTTCTTGAAGGGAAAGATGTAACCCTGTGAGATGAATTAACAGAACACAGAGCAGTTTCTCAGAAAGCTTCTTTCCAGTTTTGAACGGAAGATATTTCCTTTTTCACCGTAGCCCTCTACGGGCTTCCAAATATCCCTTTGCCAATTCCACAAGAACAGCCTTAGCGACAGGCTTCTTGAAGGGAAAGATGTAACTCTGTGAGGTGAATTAACAGAACACAGAGCAGTTTTCAGAAAGCTTCTTTCCAGTTTTGAACGGAAGATATTTCCTTTTTCACCATAGCCCTCTATGGGCTTCCAAATATCCCTTTGCCAATTCCACAAGAACAGCCTTAGCGAAAGGCTTCTTGAAGGGAAAGATGTAACTCTGTGAGATGAATTAACAGAACACAGAGCAGTTTCTCAGAAAGCTTCTTTCCAGTTTTGAACGGAAGATATTTCTTTTTTCACCATAGCCCTCTATGGGCTTCCAAATATCCCTTTGCCAATTCCACAAGAACAGCCTTAGCGACAGGCTTCTTGAAGGGAAAGATGTAACTCTGTGAGATGAATTAACAGAACACAGAGCAGTTTCTCAGAAAGCTTCTTTCCAGTTTTGAACGGAAGATATTTCCTTTTTCACCATAGCCCTCTATGGGCTTCCAAATATCCCTTTGCCAATTCCGCAAGAACAGCCTTAGCGAAAGGCTTCTTGAAGGGAAAGATGTAACTCTGTGAGATGAATTAACAGAACACAGAGCAGTTTCTCAGAAAGCTTCTTTCCAGTTTTGAACGGAAGATATTTCCTTTTTCACCATAGCCCTCTATGGGCTTCCAAATATCCCTTTGCCAATTCCGCAAGAACAGCCTTAGCGAAAGGCTTCTTGAAGGGAAAGATGTAACTCTGTGAGATGAATTAACAGAACACAGAGCAGTTTCTCAGAAAGCTTCTTTCCAGTTTTGAACGGAAGATATTTCCTTTTTCACCATAGCCCTCTATGGGCTTCCAAATATCCCTTTGCCAATTCCACAAGAACAGCCTTAGCGACAGGCTTCTTGAAGGGAAAGATGTAACTCTGTGAGATGAACTAACAGAACACAGAGCAGTTTCTCAGAAAGCTTCTTTCTAGTTTTGAACGCAAGATATTTCCTTTTTCACCATAGCCCTCTATGGGCTTCCAAATATCCCTTTGCCAATTCCACAAGAACAGCCTTAGCGAAAGGCTTCTTGAAGGGAAAGATGTAACTCTGTGAGATGAATTAACAGAACACAGAGCAGTTTCTCAGAAAGCTTCTTTCCAGTTTTGAACGGAAGATATTTCCTTTTTCACCATAGCCCTCTATGGGCTTCCAAATATCCCTTTGCCAATTCCACAAGAACAGCCTTAGCAAATGGCTTCTTGAAGGGAAAGATGTAACTCTGTGAGATGAATTAACAGAACACAGAGCAGTTTCTCAGAAAGCTTCTTTCCAGTTTTGAACGGAAGATATTTCCTTTTTCACCATAGCCCTCTATGGGCTTCCAAATATCCCTTTGCCAATTCCACAAGAACAGCCTTAGTGACAGGCTTCTTGAAGGGAAAGATGTAACTCTGTGAGATGAACTAACAGAACACAGAGCAGTTTCTCAGAAAGCTTCTTTCTAGTTTTGAACGCAAGATATTTCCTTTTTCACCATAGCCCTCTATGGGCTTCCAAATATCCCTTTGCCAATTCCACAAGAACAGCCTTAGCGAAAGGCTTCTTGAAGGGAAAGATGTAACTCTGTGAGATGAATTAACAGAACACAGAGCAGTTTCTCAGAAAGCTTCTTTCCAGTTTTGAACGGAAGATATTTCCTTTTTCACCATAGCCCTCTATGGGCTTCCAAATATCCCTTTGCCAATTCCACAAGAACAGCCTTAGCGAAAGGCTTCTTGAAGGGAAAGATGTAACTCTGTGAGATGAACTAACAGAACACAGAGCAGTTTCTCAGAAAGCTTCTTTCCAGTTTTGAACGGAAGATATTTCCTTTTTCACCATAGCCCTCTATGGGCTTCCAAATATCCCTTTGCCAATTCCACAAGAACAGCCTTAGCGACAGGCTTCTTGAAGGGAAAGATGTAACTCTGTGAGATGAATTAACAGAACACAGAGCAGTTTCTCAGAAAGCTTCTTTCCAGTTTTGAACGGAAGATATTTCCTTTTTCACCGTAGCCCTCTACGGGCTTCCAAATATCCCTTTGCCAATTCCACAAGAACAGCCTTAGCGACAGGCTTCTTGAAGGGAAAGATGTAACTCTGTGAGATGAATTAACAGAACACAGAGCAGTTTCTCAGAAAGCTTCTTTCCAGTTTTGAACGGAAGATATTTCCTTTTTCACCATAGCCCTCTATGGGCTTCCAAATATCCCTTTGCCAATTCCACAAGAACAGCCTTAGCGAAAGGCTTCTTGAAGGGAAAGATGTAACTCTGTGAGATGAATTAACAGAACACAGAGCAGTTTCTCAGAAAGCTTCTTTCCAGTTTTGAACGGAAGATATTTCTTTTTTCACCATAGCCCTCTATGGGCTTCCAAATATCCCTTTGCCAATTCCACAAGAACAGCCTTAGCGAAAGGCTTCTTGAAGGGAAAGATGTAACTGTGAGATGAATTAACAGAACACAGAGCAGTTTCTCAGAAAGCTTCTTTCCAGTTTTGAACGGAAGATATTTCCTTTTTCACCATAGCCCTCTATGGGCTTCCAAATATCCCTTTGCCAATTCCACAAGAACAGCCTTAGCGACAGGCTTCTTGAAGGGAAAGATGTAACTCTGTGAGATGAATTAACAGAACACAGAGCAGTTTCTCAGAAAGCTTCTTTCCAGTTTTGAACGGAAGATATTTCCTTTTTCATCATAGCCCTGTATGGGCTTCCAAATATCCCTTTGCCAATTCCACAAGAACAGCCTTAGCGACAGGCTTCTTGAAGGGAAAGATGTAACTCTGTGAGATGAATTAACAGAACACAGAGCAGTTTCTGAGAAAGCTTCTTTCCAGTTTTGAACGGAAGATATTTCCTTTTTCACCATAGCCCTCTATGGGCTTCCAAATATCCCTTTGCCAATTCCACAAGAACAGCCTTAGCGAAAGGCTTCTTGAAGGGAAAGATGTAACTCTGTGAGATGAATTAACAGAACACAGAGCAGTTTCTCAGAAAGCTTCTTTCCAGTTTTGAACGGAAGATATTTCCTTTTTCACCATAGCCCTCTATGGGCTTCCAAATATCCCTTTGCCAATTCCGCAAGAACAGCCTTAGCGAAAGGCTTCTTGAAGGGAAAGATGTAACTCTGTGAGATGAATTAACAGAACACAGAGCAGTTTCTCAGAAAGCTTCTTTCCAGTTTTGAACGGAAGATATTTCCTTTTTCACCATAGCCCTCTATGGGCTTCCAAATATCCCTTTGCCAATTCCACAAGAACAGCCTTAGCAAATGGCTTCTTGAAGGGAAAGATGTAACTCTGTGAGATGAATTAATAGAACACAGAGCAGTTTCTCAGAAAGCTTCATTCCAGTTTTGAACGGAAGATATTTCCTTTTTCACCATAGCCCTCTATGGGCTTCCAAATATCCCTTTGCCAATTCCACAAGAACAGCCTTAGTGACAGGCTTCTTGAAGGGAAAGATGTAACTCTGTGAGATGAACTAACAGAACACAGAGCAGTTTCTCAGAAAGCTTCTTTCTAGTTTTGAACGCAAGATATTTCCTTTTTCACCATAGCCCTCTATGGGCTTCCAAATATCCCTTTGCCAATTCCACAAGAACAGCCTTAGCGAAAGGCTTCTTGAAGGGAAAGATGTAACTCTGTGAGATGAATTAACAGAACACAGAGCAGTTTCTCAGAAAGCTTCTTTCCAGTTTTGAACGGAAGATATTTCCTTTTTCACCATAGCCCTCTATGGGCTTCCAAATATCCCTTTGCCAATTCCACAAGAACAGCCTTAGCGAAAGGCTTCTTGAAGGGAAAGATGTAACTCTGTGAGATGAATTAACAGAACACAGAGCAGTTTCTCAGAAAGCTTCTTTCCAGTTTTGAACGGAAGATATTTCCTTTTTCACCATAGCCCTGTATGGGCTTCCAAATATCCCTTTGCCAATTCCACAAGAACAGCCTTAGCGACAGGCTTCTTGAAGGGAAAGATGTAACTCTGTGAGATGAATTAACAGAACACAGAGCAGTTTCTCAGAAAGCTTCTTTCCAGTTTTGAACGGAAGATATTTCCTTTTTCACCATAGCCCTCTATGGGCTTCCAAATATCCCTTTGCCAATTCCACAAGAACAGCCTTAGCGACAGGCTTCTTGAAGGGAAAGATGTAACTCTGTGAGATGAATTAACAGAACACAGAGCAGTTTCTCAGAAAGCTTCTTTCCAGGTTTGTACGGAAGATATTTCCTTTTTCACCATAGCACTCTATGGGCTTCCAAATATCCCTTTGCCAATTCCACAAGAACAGCCTTAGCGAAAGGCTTCTTGAAGGGAAAGATGTAGCTCTGTGAGATGAATTAACAGAACACAGAGCAGTTTCTCAGAAAGCTTCTTTCCAGTTTTGAACGGAAGATATTTCCTTTTTCACCATAGCCCTCTATGGGCTTCCAAATATCCCTTTGCCAATTCCACAAGAACAGCCTTAGCGACAGGCTTCTTGAAGGGAAAGATGTAACTCTGTGAGATGAATTAACAGAACACAGAGCAGTTTCTCAGAAAGCTTCTTTCCAGTTTTGAACGGAAGATATTTCCTTTTTCACCATAGCCCTCTATGGGCTTCCAAATATCCCTCTGCCAATTCCACAAGAACAGTCTTAGCGAAAGGCTTCTTGAAGGGAACGATGTAACTCTGTGAGATGAATTAACAGAACACAGAGCAGTTTCTCAGAAAGCTTCTTTCCAGTGTTGAACGGAAGATATTTCCTTTTTCACCATAGCCCTCTATGGGCTTCCAAATATCCCTTTGCCAATTCCACAAGAACAGCCTTAGCGACAGGCTTCTTGAAGGGAAAGATGTAACTCTGTGAGATGAATTAACAGAACACAGAGCAGTTTCTCAGAAAGCTTCTTTCCAGTTTTGAACGGAAGATATTTCCTTTTTCACCATAGCCCTCTATGGGCTTCCAAATATCCCTTTGCCAATTCCACAAGAACAGCCTTAGCGAAAGGCGTCTTGAAGGGAAAGATGTAACTCTGTGAGATGAATTAACAGAACACAGAGCAGTTTCTCAGAAAGCTTCTTTCCAGTTTTGAACGGAAGATATTTCCTTTTTCACCATAGCCCTCTATGGGCTTCCAAATATCCCTTTGCCAATTCCACAAGAACAGCCTTAGCGACAGGCTTCTTGAAGGTAAAGATGTAACTCTGAGTTGAATTAACAGAACACAGAGCAGTTTCTCAGAAAGCTTCATTCCAGTTTTGAACGGAAGATATTTCCTTTTTCACCATAGCCCTCTATGGGCTTCCAAATATCCCTTTGCCAATTCCACAAGAACAGCCTTAGCGACAGGCTTCTTGAAGGGAAAGATGTAACTCTGTGAGATGAATTAACAGAACACAGAGCAGTTTCTCAGAAAGCGTCTTTCCAGTTTTGAACGGAAGATATTCCCTTTTTCACCATAGCACTCTATGGGCTTCCAAATATCCCTTTGCCAATTCCACAAGAACAGCCTTAGCGACAGGCTTCTTGAAGGGAAAGATGTAACTCTGTGCGATGAACTAACAGAACACAGAGCAGTTTCTCAGAAAGCTTCTTTCTAGTTTTGAACGCAAGATATTTCCTTTTTCACCATAGCCCTCTATGGGCTTCCAAATATCCCTTTGCCAATTCCACAAGAACAGCCTTAGCGAAAGCCTTCTTGAAGGGAAAGATGTAACTCTGTGAGATGAATTAACAGAACACAGAGCAGTTTCTCAGAAAGCTTCTTTCCAGTTTTGAACAGAAGATATTTCCTTTTTCACCATAGCCCTCTATGGGCTTCCAAATATCCCTTTGCCAATTTCAGAAGAACAGCCTTAGCGAAAGGCTTCTTGAAGGGAAAGATGTAACTCTGTGAGATGAATTAACAGAACACAGAGCAGTTTCTCAGAAAGCTTCTTTCCAGTTTTGAACGGAAGATATTTCCTTTTTCACCGTAGCCCTCTATGGGCTTCCAAATATCCCTTTGCCAATTCCACAAGAACAGCCTTAGCGACAGGCTTCTTGAAGGGAAAGATGTAACTCTGTGAGATGAATTAACAGAACACAGAGCAGTTTCTCAGAAAGCTTCTTTCCAGTTTTCAACGGAAGATATTTCCTTTTTCACCATAGCCCTCTATGGGCTTCCAAATATCCCTTTGCCAATTCCGCAAGAACAGCCTTAGCGAAAGGCTTCTTGAAGGGAAAGATGTAACTCTGTGAGATGAATTAACAGAACACAGAGCAGTTTCTCAGAAAGCTTCTTTCCAGTTTTGAACTGAAGATATTTCCTTTTTCACCATAGCCCTCTATGGGCTTCCAAATATCCCTTTGCCAATTCCACAAGAACAGCCTTAGCGAATGGCTTCTTGAAGGGAAAGATGTAACTCTGTGAGATGAATTAACAGAACACAGAGCAGTTTCTCAGAAAGCTTCTTTCCAGTTTTGAACGGAAGATATTTCCTTTTTCACCATAGCCCTCTATGGGCTTCCAAATATCCCTTTGCCAATTCCACAAGAACAGCCTTAGTGACAGGCTTCTTGAAGGGAAAGATGTAACTCTGTGAGATGAACTAACAGAACACAGAGCAGTTTCTCAGAAAGCTTCTTTCTAGTTTTGAACGCAAGATATTTCCTTTTTCACCATAGCCCTCTATGGGCTTCCAAATATCCCTTTGCCAATTCCACAAGAACAGCCTTAGCCAAAGGCTTCTTGAAGGGAAAGATGTAACTCTGTGAGATGAATTAACAGAACACAGAGCAGTTTCTCAGAAAGCTTCTTTCCAGTTTTGAACGGAAGATATTTCCTTTTTCACCATAGCCCTGTATGGGCTTCCAAATATCCCTTTGCCAATTCCACAAGAACAGCCTTAGCGACAGGCTTCTTGAAGGGAAAGATGTAACTCTGTGAGATGAATTAACAGAACACAGAGCAGTTTCTCAGAAAGCTTCTTTCCAGTTTTGAACGGAAGATATTTCCTTTTTCACCATAGCCCTCTATGGGCTTCCAAATATCCCTTTGCCAATTCCACAAGAACAGCCTTAGCGACAGGCTTCTTGAAGGGAAAGATGTAACTCTGTGAGATGAACTAAGAGAACACAGAGCAGTTTCTCAGAAAGCTTCTTTCCAGTTTTCAACGGAAGATATTTCCTTTTTCACCATAGCCCTCTATGGGCTTCCAAATATCCCTTTGCCAATTCCACAAGAACAGCCTTAGCGAAAGGCTTCTTGAAGGGAAAGATGTAACTCTGTGAGATGAATTAACAGAACACAGAGCAGTTTCTCAGAAAGCTTCTTTCCAGTTTTGAACGGAAGATATTTCCTTTTTCACCATAGCCCTCTATGGGCTTCCAAATATCCCATTGCCAATTACGCAAGAACAGCCTTCGCGAATGGCTTCTTGAAGGGAAAGATGTAACTCTGTGAGATGAATTAACAGAACACAGAGCAGTTTCTCAGAAAGCTTCTTTCCAGTTTTGAACGGAAGATATTTCCTTTTTCACCATAGCCCTCTATGGGCTTCCAAATATCCCTTTGCCAATTCCACAAGAACAGCCTTAGTGACAGGCTTCTTGAAGGGAAAGATGTAACTCTGTGAGATGAACTAACAGAACACAGAGCAGTTTCTCAGAAAGCTTCTTTCTAGTTTTGAACGCAAGATATTTCCTTTTTCACCATAGCCCTCTATGGGCTTCCAAATATCCCTTTGCCAATTCCACAAGAACAGCCTTAGCCAAAGGCTTCTTGAAGGGAAAGATGTAACTCTGTGAGATGAATTAACAGAACACAGAGCAGTTTCTCAGAAAGCTTCTTTCCAGTTTTGAACGGAAGATATTTCCTTTTTCACCATAGCCCTCTATGGGCTTCCAAATATCCCTTTGCCAATTCCACAAGAACAGCCTTAGCGAAAGGCTTCTTGAAGGGAAAGATGTAACTCTGTGAGATGAATTAACAGAACACAGAGCAGTTTCTCAGACAGCTTCTTTCCAGTTTTGAACGGAAGAATTTTCCTTTTTCACCATAGCCCTCTATGGGCTTCCAAATATCCCTTTGCCAATTCCACAAGAACAGCCTTAGCGAAAGGCTTCTTGAAGGGAAAGATGTAACTCTGTGAGATGAATTAACAGAACACAGAGCAGTTTCTCAGAAAGCTTCTTTCCAGTTTTGAACGGAAGATATTTCCTTTTTCACCATAGCCCTCTATGGGCTTCCAAATATCCCTTTGCCAATTCCACAAGAACAGCCTTAGCGAAAGGCTTCTTGAAGGGAAAGATGTAACTCTGTGAGATGAATTAACAGAACACAGAGCAGTTTCTCAGACAGCTTCTTTCCAGTTTTGAACGGAAGATATTTCCTTTTTCACCATAGCCCTCTATGGGCTTCCAAATATCCCTTTGCCTATTCCACAAGAACAGCCTTAGCGACAGGCTTCTTGAAGGGAAAGATGTAACTCTGTGAGATGAATTAACAGAACACAGAGCAGTTTCTCAGAAAGCTTCTTTCCAGTTTTGAACGGAAGATATTTCCTTTTTCACCATAGCCCTCTATGGGCTTCCAAATATCCCTTTGCCAATTCCGCAAGAACAGCCTTAGCGAAAGGCTTCTTGAAGGGAAAGATGTAACTCTGTGAGATGAATTAACAGAACACAGAGCAGTTTCTCAGAAAGCTTCTTTCCAGTTTTGAACGGAAGATATTTCCTTTTTCACCATAGCCCTCTATGGGCTTCCAAATATCCCTTTGCCAATTCCGCAAGAACAGCCTTAGCGAAAGGCTTCTTGAAGGGAAAGATGTAACTCTGTGAGATGAATTAACAGAACACAGAGCAGTTTCTCAGAAAGCTTCTTTCCAGTTTTGAACGGAAGATATTTCCTTTTTCACCATAGCCCTCTATGGGCTTCCAAATATCCCTTTGCCAATTCCGCAAGAACAGCCTTCGCGAATGGCTTCTTGAAGGGAAAGATGTAACTCTGTGAGATGAATTAACAGAACACAGAGCAGTTTCTCAGAAAGCTTCTTTCCAGTTTTGAACGGAAGATATTTCCTTTTTCACCATAGCCCTCTATGGGCTTCCAAATATCCCTTTGCCAATTCCACAAGAACAGCCTTAGTGACAGGCTTCTTGAGGGAAAGATGTAAATCTGTGAGATGAACTAACAGAACACAGAGCAGTTTCTCAGAAAGCTTCTTTCTAGTTTTGAACGCAAGATATTTCCTTTTTCACCATAGCCCTCTATGGGCTTCCAAATATCCCTTTGCCAATTCCGCAAGAACAGCCTTAGCGAAAGGCTTCTTGAAGGGAAAGATGTAACTCTGTGAGATGAATTAACAGAACACAGAGCAGTTTCTCAGAAAGCTTCTTTCCAGTTTTGAACGGAAGATATTTCCTTTTTCACCATAGCCCTCTATGGGCTTCCAAATATCCCTTTGCCAATTCCACAAGAACAGCCTTAGCGAATGGCTTCTTGAAGGGAAAGATGTAACTCTGTGAGATCAATTAACAGAACACAGAGCAGTTTCTCAGAAAGCTTCTTTCCAGTTTTGAACGGAAGATATTTCCTTTTTCACCATAGCCCTCTATGGGCTTCCAAATATCCCTTTGCCAATTCCACAAGAACAGCCTTAGTGACAGGCTTCTTGAAGGGAAAGATGTAACTCTGTGAGATGAACTAACAGAACACAGAGCAGTTTCTCAGAAAGCTTCTTTCTAGTTTTGAACGCAAGATATTTCCTTTTTCACCATAGCCCTCTATGGGCTTCCAAATATCCCTTTGCCAATTCCACAAGAACAGCCTTAGCCAAAGGCTTCTTGAAGGGAAAGATGTAACTCTGTGAGATGAATTAACAGAACACAGAGCAGTTTCTCAGAAAGCTTCTTTCCAGTTTTGAACGGAAGATATTTCCTTTTTCACCATAGCCCTGTATGGGCTTCCAAATATCCCTTTGCCAATTCCACAAGAACAGCCTTAGCGACAGGCTTCTTGAAGGGAAAGATGTAACTCTGTGAGATGAATTAACAGAACACAGAGCAGTTTCTCAGAAAGCTTCTTTCCAGTTTTGAACGGAAGATATTTCCTTTTTCACCATAGCCCTCTATGGGCTTCCAATATATCCCTTTGCCAATTCCACAAGAACAGCCTTAGCGACAGGCTTCTTGAAGGGAAAGATGTAACTCTGTGAGATGAACTAAGAGAACACAGAGCAGTTTCTCAGAAAGCTTCTTTCCAGTTTTGAAAGGAAGATATTTCCTTTTTCACCATAGCCCTCTATGGGCTTCCAAATATCCCTCTGCCAATTCCACAAGAACAGCCTTAGCGAAAGGCTTCTTGAAGGGAACGATGTAACTCTGTGAGATGAATTAACAGAACACAGAGCAGTTTCTCAGAAAGCTTCTTTCCAGTGTTGAACGGAAGATATTTCCTTTTTCACCATAGCCCTCTATGGGCTTCCAAATATCCCTTTGCCAATTCCACAACAACAGCCTTAGCGACAGGCTTCTTGAAGGGAAAGATGTAACTCTGTGAGATGAATTAACAGAACACAGAGCAGTTTCTAGAAAGTTTCTTTCCTGTTTTGAACGGAAGATATTTCCTTTTTCACCATAGCCCTCTATGTTCTTCCAAATATCCCTTTGCCAATTCCACAAGAACAGCCTTAGCGACAGGCTTCTTGAAGGGAAAGATGTAACTCTGTGAGATGAACTAACAGAACACAGAGCAGTTTCTCAGAAAGCTTCTTTCCAGTTTTGAACGGAAGATATTTCCTTTTTCACCATAGCCCTCTATGGGCTTCCAAATATCCCTTTGCCAATTCCACAAGAACAGCCTTAGCGACAGGCTTCTTGAAGGGAAAGATGTAACTCTGTGAGATGAATTAACAGAACACAGAGCAGTTTCTCAGAAAGCTTCTTTCCAGTTTTGAACGGAAGATATTTCCTTTTTCACCATAGCCCTCTATGGGCTTCCAAATATCCCCTTGCCAATTCCACAAGAACAGCCTTAGCGAATGGCTTCTTGAAGGGAAAGATGTAACTCTCTGAGATGAATTAACAGAACACAGAGCAGCTTCTCAGAAAGCTTCTTTCCAGTTTTGAACGGAAGATATTTCCTTTTTCACCATAGCCCTCTATGGGCTTCCAAATATCCCTTTGCCAATTCCACAAGAACAGCCTTAGCGACAGGCTTCTTGAAGGGAAAGATGTAACTCTGTGAGATGAATTAACAGAACACAGAGCAGTTTCTCAGAAAGCTTCTTTCCAGTTTTGAACGGAAGATATTTCCTTTTTCACCATAGCCCTCTATGGGCTTCCAAATATCCCTTTGCCAATTCCGCAAGAACAGCCTTAGCGAAAGGCTTCTTGAAGGGAAAGATGTAACTCTGTGAGATGAATTAACAGAACACAGAGCAGTTTCTCAGAAAGCTTCTTTCCAGTTTTCAACGGAAGATATTTCCTTTTTCACCATAGCCCTCTATGGGCTTCCAAATATCCCTTTGCCAATTCCACAAGAACAGCCTTAGCGAAAGGCTTCTTGAAGGGAAAGATGTAACTCTGTGAGATGAATTAACAGAACACAGAGCAGTTTCTCAGAAAGCTTCTTTCCAGTTTTGAACGGAAGATATTTCCTTTTTCACCATAGCCCTCTATGGGCTTCCAAATATCCCATTGCCAATTACGCAAGAACAGCCTTCGCGAATGGCTTCTTGAAGGGAAAGATGTAACTCTGTGAGATGAATTAACAGAACACAGAGCAGTTTCTCAGAAAGCTTCTTTCCAGTTTTGAACGGAAGATATTTCCTTTTTCACCATAGCCCTCTATGGGCTTCCAAATATCCCTTTGCCAATTCCACAAGAACAGCCTTAGTGACAGGCTTCTTGAAGGGAAAGATGTAACTCCGTGAGATGAACTAACAGAACACAGAGCAGTTTCTCAGAAAGCTTCTTTCTAGTTTTGAACGCAAGATATTTCCTTTTTCACCATAGCCCTCTATGGGCTTCCAAATATCCCTTTGCCAATTCCAAAAGAACAGCCTTAGCCAAAGGCTTCTTGAAGGGAAAGATGTAACTCTGTGAGATGAATTAACAGAACACAGAGCAGTTTCTCAGAAAGCTTCTTTCCAGTTTTGAACGGAAGATATTTCCTTTTTCACCATAGCCCTCCATGGGCTTCCAAATATCCCTTTGCCAATTCCACAAGAACAGCCTTAGCGAAAGGCTTCTTGAAGGGAAAGATGTAACTCTGTGAGATGAATTAACAGAACACAGAGCAGTTTCTCAGACAGCTTCTTTCCAGTTTTGAACGGAAGATATTTCCTTTTTCACCATAGCCCTCTATGGGCTTCCAAATATCCCTTTGCCTATTCCACAAGAACAGCCTTAGCGACAGGCTTCTTGAAGGGAAAGATGTAACTCTGTGAGATGAATTAACAGAACACAGAGCAGTTTCTCAGAAAGCTTCTTTCCAGTTTTGAACGGAAGATATTTCCTTTTTCACCATAGCCCTCTATGGGCTTCCAAATATCCCTTTGCCAATTCCGCAAGAACAGCCTTAGCGAAAGGCTTCTTGAAGGGAAAGATGTAACTCTGTGAGATGAATTAACAGAACACAGAGCAGTTTCTCAGAAAGCTTCTTTCCAGTTTTGAACGGAAGATATTTCCTTTTTCACCATAGCCCTCTATGGGCTTCCAAATATCCCTTTGCCAATTCCACAAGAACAGCCTTAGCGACAGGCTTCTTGAAGGGAAAGATGTAACTCTGTGAGATGAACTAACAGAACACAGAGCAGTTTCTCAGAAAGCTTCTTTCCAGTTTTGAACGGAAGATATTTCCTTTTTCACCATAGCCCTCTAAGGGCTTCCAAATATCCCTTTGCCAATTCCACAAGAACAGCCTTAGCGACAGGCTTCTTGAAGGGAAAGATGTAACTCTGTGAGATGAATTAACAGAACACAGAGCAGTTTCTCAGAAAGCTTCTTTCCAGTTTTGAACGGAAGATATTTCCTTTTTCACCATAGCCCTCTACGGGCTTCCAAATATCCCTTTGCCAATTCCACAAGAACAGCCTTAGCGACAGGCTTCTTGAAGGGAAAGATGTAACTCTGTGAGATGAATTAACAGAACACAGAGCAGTTTCTCAGAAAGCTTCTTTCCAGTTTTGAACGGAAGATATTTCCTTTTTCACCATAGCCCTCTATGGGCTTCCAAATATCCCTTTGCCAATTCCACAAGAACAGCCTTAGCGACAGGCTTCTTGAAGGGAAAGATGTAACTCTGAGTTGAATTAACAGAACACAGAGCAGTTTCTCAGAAAGCTTCATTCCAGTTTTGAACGGAAGATATTTCCTTTTTCACCATAGACCTCTATGGGCTTCCAAATATCCCTTTGCCAATTCCACAAGAACAGCCTTAGCGACAGTCTTCTTGAAGGGAAAGATGTAACTCTGTGAGATGAATTAACAGAACACAGAGCAGTTTCTCAAAAGCGTCTTTCCAGTTTCGAACGGAAGATAATTCCTTTTTCACCATAGCACTCTATGGGCTTCCAAATATCCCTTTGCCAATTACACAAGAACAGCCTTAGCGACAGGCTTCTTGAAGGGAAAGATGTAACTCCGTGAGATGAATTAACAGAACACAGAGCAGTTTCTCAGAAAGCTTCTTTACAGTTTTGTACGGAAGATATTTCCTTTTTCACCATAGCCCTCTATGGGCTTCCAAATATCCCTTTGCCAATTTCAGAAGAACAGCCTTAGCGAAAGGCTTCTTGAAGGGAAAGATGTAACTCTGTGAGATGAATTAACAGAACACAGAGCAGTTTCTCAGAAAGCTTCTTTCCAGTTTTGAACGGAAGATATTTCCTTTTTCACCATAGCCCTCTATGGGCTTCCAAGTATCCCTTTGCCAATTCCACAAGAACAGCCTTAGCGACAGGCTTCTTGAAGGGAAAGATGTAACTCTGTGAGATGAATTAACAGAACACAGAGCAGTTTCTCAGAAAGCTTCTTTCCAGTTTTGAACGGAAGATATTTCCTTTTTCACCATAGCCCTCTATGGGCTTCCAAATATCCCTTTGCCAATTCCACAAGAACAGCCTTAGCGACAGGCTTCTTGAAGGGAAAGATGTAACTCTGTGAGATGAATTAACAGAACACAGAGCAGTTTCTCAGAAAGCTTCTTTCCAGTTTTGAACGGAAGATATTTCCTTTTTCACCATAGCCCTCTATGGGCTTCCAAATATCCCTTTGCCAATTCCACAAGAACAGCCTTAGCGAAAGGCTTCTTGAAGGGAAAGATGTAACTCTGTGAGATGAATTAACAGAACACAGAGCAGTTTCTCAGAAAGCTTCTTTCCAGTTTTGAACGGAAGATATTTCCTTTTTCACCATAGCCCTCTATGGGCTTCCAAATATCCCTTTGCCAATTCCACAAGAACAGCCTTAGCGAATGGCTTCTTGAAGGGAAAGATGTAACTCTGTGAGATGAATTAACAGAACACAGAGCAGTTTCTCAGAAAGCTTCTTTCCAGTTTTGAACGGAAGATATTTCCTTTTTCACCATAGCCCTCTATGGGCTTCCAAATATCCCATTGCCAATTCCGCAAGAACAGCCTTAGCGAAAGGCTTCTTGAAGGGAAAGATGTAACTCTGTGAGATGAATTAACAGAACACAGAGCAGTTTCTCAGAAAGCTTCTTTCCAGTTTTGAACGGAAGATATTTCCTTTTTCACCATAGCCCTCTATGGGCTTCCAAATATCCCTTTGCCAATTCCGCAAGAACAGCCTTAGCCAAAGGCTTCTTGAAGGGAAAGATGTAACTCTGTGAGATGAATTAACAGAACACAGAGCAGTTTCTCAGAAAGCTTCTTTCCAGTTTTGAACGGAAGATATTTCCTTTTTCACCATAGCCCTCTATGGGCTTCCAAATATCCCTTTGCCAATTCCGCAAGAACAGCCTTAGCGACAGGCTTCTTGAAGGGAAAGATGTAACTCTGTGAGATGAACTAACAGAACACAGAGCAGTTTCTCAGAAAGCTTCTTTCCAGTTTTGAAAGGAAGATATTTCCTTTTTCACCATAGCCCTCTATGGGCTTCCAAATATCCCTCTGCCAATTCCACAAGAACAGCCTTAGCGACAGGCTTCTTGAAGGGAAAGATGTAACTCTGTGAGATGAATTAACAGAACACAGAGCAGTTTCTCAGAAAGCTTCTTTCCAGTTTTGAACGGAAGATATTTCCTTTTTCACCATAGCCCTCTACGGGCTTCCAAATATCCCTTTGCCAATTCCACAAGAACAGCCTTAGCGACAGGCTTCTTGAAGGGAAAGATGTAACTCTGTGAGATGAATTAACAGAACACAGAGCAGTTTCTCAGAAAGCTTCTTTCCAGTTTTGAACCGAAGATATTTCCTTTTTCACCATAGCCCTCTATGGGCTTCCAAATATCCCTTTGCCAATTCCACAAGAACAGCCTTAGCGACAGGCTTCTTGAAGGGAAAGATGTAACTCTGAGTTGAATTAACAGAACACAGAGCAGTTTCTCAGAAAGCTTCATTCCAGTTTTGAACGGAAGATATTTCCTTTTTCACCATAGACCTCTATGGGCTTCCAAATATCCCTTTGCCAATTCCACAAGAACAGCCTTAGCGACAGGCTTCTTGAAGGGAAAGATGTAACTCTGTGAGATGAATTAACAGAACACAGAGCAGTTTCTCAAAAGCGTCTTTCCAGTTTCGAACGGAAGATATTTCCTTTTTCACCATAGCACTCTATGGGCTTCCAAATATCCCTTTGCCAATTCCACAAGAACAGCATTAGCGACAGGCTTCTTGAAGGGAAAGATGTAACTCTGTGAGATGAATTAACAGAACACAGAGCAGTTTCTCAGAAAGCTTCTTTCCAGTTTTGTACGGAAGATATTTCCTTTTTCACCATAGCACTCTATGGGCTTCCAAATATCCCTTTGCCAATTCCACAAGAACAGCCTTAGCGAAAGGCTTCTTGAAGGGAAAGATGTAGCTCTGTGAGATGAATTAACAGAACACAGAGCAGTTTCTCAGAAAGCTTCTTTCCAGTTTTGAACGGAAGATATTTCCTTTTTCACCATAGCCCTCTATGGGCTTCCAAATATCCCTTTGCCAATTCCACAAGAACAGCCTTAGCGACAGGCTTCTTGAAGGGAAAGATGTAACTCTGTGAGATGAACTAACAGAACACAGAGCAGTTTCTCAGAAAGCTTCTTTCTAGTTTTGAACTCAAGATATTTCCTTTTTCACCATAGCCCTCTATGGGCTTCCAAATATCCCTTTGCCAATTCCACAAGAACAGCCTTAGCGAAAGGCTTCTTGAAGGGAAAGATGTAACTCTGTGAGATGAATTAACAGAACACAGAGCAGTTTCTCAGAAAGCTTCTTTCCAGTTTTGAACGGAAGATATTTCCTTTTTCACCATAGCCCTCTATGGGCTTCCAAATATCCCTTTGCCAATTCCACAAGAACAGCCTTAGCGAAAGGCTTCTTGAAGGGAAAGATGTAACTCTGTGAGATGAATTAACAGAACACAGAGCAGTTTCTCAGAAAGCGTCTTTCCAGTTTTGAACGGAAGATATTTCCTTTTTCACCATAGCCCTCTATGGGCTTCCAAATATCCCTTTGCCAATTCCACAACCACAGCCTTAGCGACAGGCTTCTTGAAGGTAAAGATGTAACACTGTGAGATGAATTAACAGAACACAGAGCAGTTTCTCAGAAAGCTTCATTCCAGTTTTGAACGGAAGATATTTCCTTTTTCACCATAGCCCTCTATGGGCTTCCATATATCCCTTTTCCAATTCCACAAGAACATCCTTAGAGAAAGGCTTCTTGAAGGGAAAGACGTAACTCTGTGAGATGAATTAACAGATCACAGAGCAGTTTCTCAGAAAGCTTCTTTCCAGTTTTGAACGGAAGATATTTCCTTTTTCACCATAGCCCTCTATGGGCTTCCAAATATCCCTTTGCCAATTCCACAAGAATAGCCTTAGCGAAAGGCTTCTTGAAGGGAAAGATGTAACTCTGTGAGATGAATTAACAGAACACAGAGCAGTTTCTCAGAAAGCTTCTTTCCAGTTTTGAACGGAAGATATTTCCTTTTTCACCTTAGCCCTCTATGGGCTTCCAAATATCCCTTTGCCAATTCCACAAGAACAGCCTTAGCGACAGGCTTCTTGAAGGTAAAGATGTAACTCTGAGTTGAATTAACAGAACACAGAGCAGTTTCTCAGAAAGCTTCATTCCAGTTTTGAACGGAGGATATTTCCTTTTTCACCATAGCCCTCTATGGGCTTCCAAATATCCCTTTGCCAATTCCACAAGAACAGCCTTAGCGACAGGCTTCTTGAAGGGAAAGATGTAACTCTGTGAGATGAATTAACAGAACACAGAGCAGTTTCTCAGAAAGCTTCTTTCCAGTTTTGTACGGAAGGTATTTCCTTTTTCACCATAGCCCTCTATGGGCTTCCAAATATCCCTTTGCCAATTCCACAAGAACAGCCTTAGCGAAAGGCTTCTTGAAGGGAAAGATGTAACTCTGTGAGATGAATTAACAGAACACAGAGCAGTTTCTCAGAAAGCTTCTTTCCAGTGTTTAACGGAAGATATTTCCTTTTTCACCATAGCCCTCTATGGGCTTCCAAATATCCCTTTGCCAATTCCACAAGAACAGCCTTAGCGACAGGCTTCTTGAAGGGAAAGATGTAACTCTGTGAGATGAATTAACAGAACACAGAGCAGTTTCTCAGAAAGCTTCTTTCCAGTTTTGAACGGAAGATATTTCCTTTTTCACCATAGCCCTCTATGGGCTTCCAAATATCCCTTTGCCAATTCCGCAAGAACAGCCTTAGCGAAAGGCTTCTTGAAGGGAAAGATGTAACTCTGTGAGATGAATTAACAGAACACAGAGCAGTTTCTCAGAAAGCTTCTTTCCAGTTTTCAACGGAAGATATTTCCTTTTTCACCATAGCCCTCTATGGGCTTCCAAATATCCCTTTGCCAATTCCGCAAGAACAGCCTTAGCGAAAGGCTTCTTGAAGGGAAAGATGTAACTCTGTGAGATGAATTAACAGAACACAGAGCAGTTTCTGAGAAAGCTTCTTTCCAGTTTTGAACGGAAGATATTTCCTTTTTCACCATAGCCCTCTATGGGCTTCCAAATATCCCTTTGCCAATTCCACAAGAACAGCCTTAGCGAATGGCTTCTTGAAGGGAAAGATGTAACTCTGTGAGATGAATTAACAGAACACAGAGCAGTTTCTCAGAAAGCTTCTTTCCAGTTTTGAACGGAAGATATTTCCTTTTTCACCATAGCCCTCTATGGGCTTCCAAATATCCCTTTGCCAATTCCACAAGAACAGCCTTAGTGACAGGCTTCTTGAAGGGAAAGATGTAACTCTGTGAGATGAACTAACAGAACACAGAGCAGTTTCTCAGAAAGCTTCTTTCTAGTTTTGAACGCAAGATATTTCCTTTTTCACCATAGCCCTCTATGGGCTTCCAAATATCCCTTTGCCAATTCCACAAGAACTGCCTTAGCCAAAGGCTTCTTGAAGGGAAAGATGTAACTCTGTGAGATGAATTAACAGAACACAGAGCAGTTTCTCAGAAAGCTTCTTTCCAGTTTTGAACGGAAGATATTTCCTTTTTCACCATAGCCCTCTATGGGCTTCCAAATATCCCTTTGCCAATTCCGCAAGAACAGCCTTAGCGACAGGCTTCTTGAAGGGAAAGATGTAACTCTGTGAGATGAACTAACAGAACACAGAGCAGTTTCTCAGAAAGCTTCTTTCCAGTTTTGAAAGGAAGATATTTCCTTTTTCACCATAGCCCTCTATGGGCTTCCAAATATCCCTCTGCCAATTCCACAAGAACAGCCTTAGCGACAGGCTTCTTGAAGGGAAAGATGTAACTCTGTGAGATGAATTAACAGAACACAGAGCAGTTTCTCAGAAAGCTTCTTTCCAGTTTTGAACGGAAGATATTTCCTTTTTCACCATAGCCCTCTACGGGCTTCCAAATATCCCTTTGCCAATTCCACAAGAACAGCCTTAGCGACAGGCTTCTTGAAGGGAAAGATGTAACTCTGTGAGATGAATTAACAGAACACAGAGCAGTTTCTCAGAAAGCTTCTTTCCAGTTTTGAACGGAAGATATTTCCTTTTTCACCATAGCCCTCTATGGGCTACCAAATATCCCTTTGCCAATTCCACAAGAACAGCCTTAGCGACAGGCTTCTTGAAGGGAAAGATGTAACTCTGAGTTGAATTAACAGAACACAGAGCAGTTTCTCAGAAAGCTTCATTCCAGTTTTGAACGGAAGATATTTCCTTTTTCACCGTAGACCTCTATGGGCTTCCAAATATCCCTTTGCCAATTCCACAAGAACAGCCTTAGCGACAGGCTTCTTGAAGGGAAAGATGTAACTATGTGAGATGAATTAACAGAACACAGAGCAGTTTCTCAAAAGCGTCTTTCCAGTTTCGAACGGAAGATATTTCCTTTTTCACCATAGCACTCTATGTGCTTCCAAATATCCCTTTGCCAATTCCACAAGAACAGCCTTAGCGAAAGGCTTCTTGAAGGGAAAGATGTAGCTCTGTGAGATGAATTAACAGAACACAGAGCAGTTTCTCAGAAAGCTTCTTTCCAGTTTTGAACGGAAGATATTTCCTTTTTCACCATAGCCCTCTATGGGCTTCCAAGTATCCCTTTGCCAATTCCACAAGAACAGCCTTAGCGAATGGCTTCTTGAAGGGAAAGATGTAACTCTGTGAGATGAATTAACAGAACACAGAGCAGTTTCTCAGAAAGCTTCTTTCCAGTTTTGAACGGAAGATATTTCCTTTTTCACCATAGCCCTCTATGGGCTTCCAAATATCCCTTTGCCAATTCCACAAGAACAGCCTTAGCGACAGGCTTCTTGAAGGGAAAGATGTAACTCTGTGAGAGGAACTAACAGAACACAGAGCAGTTTCTCAGAAAGCTTCTTTCTAGTTTTGAACTCAAGATATTTCCTTTTTCACCATAGCCCTCTATGGGCTTCCAAATATCCCTTTGCCAATTCCACAAGAACAGCCTTAGCGAAAGGCTTCTTGAAGGGAAAGATGTAACTCTGTGAGATGAATTAACAGAACACAGAGCAGTTTCTCAGAAAGCTTCTTTCCAGTTTTGAACGGAAGATATTTCCTTTTTCACCATAGCCCTCTATGGGCTTCCAAATATCCCTTTGCCAATTCCACAAGAACAGCCTTAGCGAAAGGCTTCTTGAAGGGAAAGATGTAACTCTGTGAGATGAATTAACAGAACACAGAGCAGTTTCTCAGAAAGCTTCTTTCCAGTTTTGAACGGAAGATATTTCCTTTTTCACCATAGCCCTCTATGGGCTTCCAAATATCCCTTTGCCAATTCCACAACCACAGCCTTAGCGACAGGCTTCTTGAAGGTAAAGATGTAACACTGTGAGATGAATTAACAGAACACAGAGCAGTTTCTCAGAAAGCTTCATTCCAGTTTTGAACGGAAGATATTTCCTTTTTCACCATAGCCCTCTATGGGCTTCCATATATCCCTTTTCCAATTCCACAAGAACATCCTTAGAGAAAGGCTTCTTGAAGGGAAGGACGTAACTCTGTGAGATGAATTAACAGATCACAGAGCAGTTTCTCAGAAAGCTTCTTTCCAGTTTTGAACGGAAGATATTTCCTTTTTCACCATAGCCCTCTATGGGCTTCCAAATATCCCTTTGCCAATTCCACAAGAATAGCCTTAGCGAAAGGCTTCTTGAAGGGAAAGATGTAACTCTGTGAGATGAATTAACAGAACACAGAGCAGTTTCTCAGAAAGCTTCTTTCCAGTTTTGAACGGAAGATATTTCCTTTTTCACCTTAGCCCTCTATGGGCTTCCAAATATCCCTTTGCCAATACCACAAGAACAGCCTTAGCGACAGGCTTCTTGAAGGTAAAGATGTAACTCTGAGTTGAATTAACAGAACACAGAGCAGTTTCTCAGAAAGCTTCATTCCAGTTTTGAACGGAGGATATTTCCTTTTTCACCATAGCCCTCTATGGGCTTCCAAATATCCCTTTGCCAATTCCACAAGAACAGCCTTAGCGACAGGCTTCTTGAAGGGAAAGATGTAACTCTGTGAGATGAATTAACAGAACACAGAGCAGTTTCTCAGAAAGCTTCTTTCCAGTTTTGAACGGAAGATATTTCCTTTTTCACCATAGCCCTCTATGGGCTTCCAAATATCCCTTTGCCAATTCCACAAGAACAGCCTTAGCGAAAGGCTTCTTGAAGGGAAAGATGTAACTCTGTGAGATGAATTAACAGAACACAGAGCAGTTTCTCAGAAAGCTTCTTTCCAGTTTTGAACGGAAGATATTTCCTTTTTCACCATAGCCCTCTATGGGCTTCCAAATATCCCTTTGCCAATTCCACAAGAACAGCCTTAGCGAAAGGCTTCTTGAAGGGAAAGATGTAACTCTGTGAGATGAATTAACAGAACACAGAGCAGTTTCTCAGAAAGCTTCTTTCCAGTTTTGAACGGAAGATATTTCCTTTTTCACCATAGCCCTCTAGGGCTTCCAAATATCCCTTTGCCAATTCCACAAGAACAGCCTTAGCGACAGGCTTCTTGAAGGGAAAGATGTAACTCTGTGAGATGAATTAACAGAACACAGAGCAGTTTCTCAGAAAGCTTCTTTCCAGTTTTGAACGGAAGATATTTCCTTTTTCACCATAGCCCTCTATGGGCTTCCAAATATCCCTTTGCCAATTCCGCAAGAACAGCCTTAGCGAAAGGCTTCTTGAAGGGAAAGATGTAACTCTGTGAGATGAATTAACAGAACACAGAGCAGTTTCTCAGAAAGCTTCTTTCTAGTTTTGAACGGAAGATATTTCCTTTTTCACCATAGCCCTCTAGGGCTTCCAAATATCCCTTTGCCAATTCCACAAGAACAGGCTTAGTGACAGGCTTCTTGAAGGGAAAGATGTAACTCTGTGAGATGAATTAACAGAACACAGAGCAGTTTCTCAGAAAGCTTCTTTCCAGTTTTGAACGGAAGATATTTCCTTTTTCACCATAGCCCTCTATGGGCTTCCAAATATCCCTTTGCCAATTCCACAAGAACAGCCTTAGCGACAGGCTTCTTGAAGGGAAAGATGTAACTCTGTGAGATGAATTAACAGAACACAGAGCAGTTTCTCAGAAAGCTTCTTTCCAGTTTTGAACGGAAGATATTTCCTTATTCACCATAGCCCTCTATGGGCTTCCAAATATCCCTTTGCCAATTCCGCAAGAACAGCCTTAGCGAAAGGCTTCTTGAAGGGAAAGATGTAACTCTGTGAGATGAATTAACAGAACACAGAGCAGTTTCTCAGAAAGCTTCTTTCCAGTTTTGAACGGAAGATATTTCCTTTTTCACCATAGCCCTCTATGGGCTTCCAAATATCCCTTTGCCAATTCCGCAAGAACAGCCTTAGCGAAAGGCTTCTTGAAGGGAAAGATGTAACTCTGTGAGATGAATTAACAGAACACAGAGCAGTTTCTCAGAAAGCTTCTTTCCAGTTTTGAACGGAAGATATTTCCTTTTTCACCATAGCCCTCTATGGGCTTCCAAATATCCCTTTGCCAATTCCGCAAGAACAGCCTTAGCGAATGGCTTCTTGAAGGGAAAGATGTAACTCTGTGAGATGAATTAACAGAACACAGAGCAGTTTCTCAGAAAGCTTCTTTCCAGTTTTGAACGGAAGATATTTCCTTTTTCACCATAGCCCTCTATGGGCTTCCAAATATCCCTTTGCCAATTCCACAAGAACAGCCACAGTGACAGGCTTCTTGAAGGGAAAGATGTAACTCTGTGAGATGAACTAACAGAACACAGAGCAGTTTCTCAGAAAGCTTCTTTCTAGTTTTGAACGCAAGATATTTCCTTTTTCACCATAGCCCTCTATGGGCTTCCAAATATCCCTTTGCCAATTCCACAAGAACAGCCTTAGCCAAAGGCTTCTTGAAGGGAAAGATGTAACTCTGTGAGATGAATTAACAGAACACAGAGCAGTTTCTCAGAAAGCTTCTTTCCAGTTTTGAACGGAAGATATTTCCTTTTTCACCATAGCCCTCTATGGGCTTCCAAATATCCCTTTGCCAATTCCACAAGAACAGCCTTAGCGAAAGGCTTCTTGAAGGGAAAGATGTAACTCTGTGAGATGAATTAACAGAACACAGAGCAGTTTCTCAGAAAGCTTCTTTCCAGTTTTGAACGGAAGATATTTCCTTTTTCACCATAGCCCTGTATGGGCTTCCAAATATCCCTTTGCCAATTCCACAAGAACAGCCTTAGCGACAGGATTCTTGGATTGAAAGATGTAACTCTGTGAGATGAACTAACAGAACACAGAGCAGTATCTCAGAAAGCTTCTTTCTAGTTTTGAACGCAAGATATTTCCTTTTTCACCATAGCCCTCTATGGGCTTCCAAATATCCCTTTGCCAATTCCCCAAGAACAGCCTTAGCGAAAGGCTTCTTGAAGGGAAAGATGTAACTCTGTGAGATGAATTAACAGAACACAGAGCAGTTTCTCAGAAAGCTTCTTTCCAGTTTTGAACGGAAGATATTTCCTTTTTCACCTTAGCCCTCTATGGGCTTCCAAATATCCCTTTGCCAATTCCACAAGAACAGCCTTAGCGACAGGCTTCTTGAAGGTAAAGATGTAACTCTGAGTTGAATTAACAGAACACAGAGCAGTTTCTCAGAAAGCTTCATTCCAGTTTTGAACGGAAGATATTTCCTTTTTCACCATAGCCCTCTATGGGCTTCCATATATCCCTTTGCCAATTCCACAAGAACATCCTTAGAGAAAGGCTTCTTGAAGGGAAAGACGTAGCTCTGTGAGATGAATTAACAGATCACAGAGCAGTTTCTCAGAAAGCTTCTTTCCAGTTTTGAACGGAAGATATTTCCTTTTTCACCATAGCCCTCTATGGGCTTCCAAATATCCCTTTGCCAATTCCACAAGAACAGCCTTAGCGAAAGGCTTCTTGAAGGGAAAGATGTAACTCTGTGAGATGAATTAACAGAAAACAGAGCAGTTTCTCAGAAAGCTTCTTTCCAGTTTTGAACGGAAGATATTTCCTTTTTCACCTTAGCCCTCTATGGGCTTCCAAATATCCCTTTGCCAATTCCACAAGAACAGCCTTAGCGACAGGCTTCTTGAAGGTAAAGATGTAACTCTGAGTTGAATTAACAGAACACAGAGCAGTTTCTCAGAAAGCTTCATTCCAGTTTTGAACGGAAGATATTTCCTTTTTCACCATAGCCCTCTATGGGCTTCCAAATATCCCTTTGCCAATTCCACAAGAACAGCCTTAGCGACAGGCTTCTTGAAGGGAAAGATGTAACTCTGTGAGATGAATTAACAGAACACAGAGCAGTTTCTCAGAAAGCGTCTTTCCAGTTTTGAACGGAAGATATTTCCTTTTTCACCATAGCCCTCTATGGGCTTCCAAATATCCCTTTGCCAATTCCACAACCACAGCCTTAGCGACAGGCTTCTTGAAGGTAAAGATGTAACACTGTGAGATGAATTAACAGAACACAGAGCAGTTTCTCAGAAAGCTTCATTCCAGTTTTGAACGGAAGATATTTCCTTTTTCACCATAGCCCTCTATGGGCTTCCATATATCCCTTTTCCAATTCCACAAGAACATCCTTAGAGAAAGGCTTCTTGAAGGGAAAGACGTAACTCTGTGAGATGAATTAACAGATCACAGAGCAGTTTCTCAGAAAGCTTCTTTCCAGTTTTGAACGGAAGATATTTCCTTTTTCACCATAGCCCTCTATGGGCTTCCAAATATCCCTTTGCCAATTCCACAAGAATAGCCTTAGCGAAAGGCTTCTTGAAGGGAAAGATGTAACTCTGTGAGATGAATTAACAGAACACAGAGCAGTTTCTCAGAAAGCTTCTTTCCAGTTTTGAACGGAAGATATTTCCTTTTTCACCTTAGCCCTCTATGGGCTTCCAAATATCCCTTTGCCAATTCCACAAGAACAGCCTTAGCGACAGGCTTCTTGAAGGTAAAGATGTAACTCTGAGTTGAATTAACAGAACACAGAGCAGTTTCTCAGAAAGCTTCATTCCAGTTTTGAACGGAGGATATTTCCTTTTTCACCATAGCCCTCTATGGGCTTCCAAATATCCCTTTGCCAATTCCACAAGAACAGCCTTAGCGACAGGCTTCTTGAAGGGAAAGATGTAACTCTGTGAGATGAATTAACAGAACACAGAGCAGTTTCTCAGAAAGCTTCTTTCCAGTTTTGTACGGAAGGTATTTCCTTTTTCACCATAGCCCTCTATGGGCTTCCAAATATCCCTTTGCCAATTCCACAAGAACAGCCTTAGCGAAAGGCTTCTTGAAGGGAAAGATGTAACTCTGTGAGATGAATTAACAGAACACAGAGCAGTTTCTCAGAAAGCTTCTTTCCAGTGTTTAACGGAAGATATTTCCTTTTTCACCATAGCCCTCTATGGGCTTCCAAATATCCCTTTGCCAATTCCACAAGAACAGCCTTAGCGACAGGCTTCTTGAAGGGAAAGATGTAACTCTGTGAGATGAATTAACAGAACACAGAGCAGTTTCTCAGAAAGCTTCTTTCCAGTTTTGAACGGAAGATATTTCCTTTTTCACCATAGCCCTCTATGGGCTTCCAAATATCCCTTTGCCAATTCCGCAAGAACAGCCTTAGCGAAAGGCTTCTTGAAGGGAAAGATGTAACTCTGTGAGATGAATTAACAGAACACAGAGCAGTTTCTCAGAAAGCTTCTTTCCAGTTTTCAACGGAAGATATTTCCTTTTTCACCATAGCCCTCTATGGGCTTCCAAATATCCCTTTGCCAATTCCGCAAGAACAGCCTTAGCGAAAGGCTTCTTGAAGGGAAAGATGTAACTCTGTGAGATGAATTAACAGAACACAGAGCAGTTTCTGAGAAAGCTTCTTTCCAGTTTTGAACGGAAGATATTTCCTTTTTCACCATAGCCCTCTATGGGCTTCCAAATATCCCTTTGCCAATTCCACAAGAACAGCCTTAGCGAATGGCTTCTTGAAGGGAAAGATGTAACTCTGTGAGATGAATTAACAGAACACAGAGCAGTTTCTCAGAAAGCTTCTTTCCAGTTTTGAACGGAAGATATTTCCTTTTTCACCATAGCCCTCTATGGGCTTCCAAATATCCCTTTGCCAATTCCACAAGAACAGCCTTAGTGACAGGCTTCTTGAAGGGAAAGATGTAACTCTGTGAGATGAACTAACAGAACACAGAGCAGTTCTCAGAAAGCTTCTTTCTAGTTTTGAACGCAAGATATTTCCTTTTTCACCATAGCCCTCTATGGGCTTCCAAATATCCCTTTGCCAATTCCACAAGAACTGCCTTAGCCAAAGGCTTCTTGAAGGGAAAGATGTAACTCTGTGAGATGAATTAACAGAACACAGAGCAGTTTCTCAGAAAGCTTCTTTCCAGTTTTGAACGGAAGATATTTCCTTTTTCACCATAGCCCTCTATGGGCTTCCAAATATCCCTTTGCCAATTCCGCAAGAACAGCCTTAGCGACAGGCTTCTTGAAGGGAAAGATGTAACTCTGTGAGATGAACTAACAGAACACAGAGCAGTTTCTCAGAAAGCTTCTTTCCAGTTTTGAAAGGAAGATATTTCCTTTTTCACCATAGCCCTCTATGGGCTTCCAAATATCCCTCTGCCAATTCCACAAGAACAGCCTTAGCGACAGGCTTCTTGAAGGGAAAGATGTAACTCTGTGAGATGAATTAACAGAACACAGAGCAGTTTCTCAGAAAGCTTCTTTCCAGTTTTGAACGGAAGATATTTCCTTTTTCACCATAGCCCTCTACGGGCTTCCAAATATCCCTTTGCCAATTCCACAAGAACAGCCTTAGCGACAGGCTTCTTGAAGGGAAAGATGTAACTCTGTGAGATGAATTAACAGAACACAGAGCAGTTTCTCAGAAAGCTTCTTTCCAGTTTTGAACGGAAGATATTTCCTTTTTCATCATAGCCCTCTATGGGCTACCAAATATCCCTTTGCCAATTCCACAAGAACAGCCTTAGCGACAGGCTTCTTGAAGGGAAAGATGTAACTCTGAGTTGAATTAACAGAACACAGAGCAGTTTCTCAGAAAGCTTCATTCCAGTTTTGAACGGAAGATATTTCCTTTTTCACCGTAGACCTCTATGGGCTTCCAAATATCCCTTTGCCAATTCCACAAGAACAGCCTTAGCGACAGGCTTCTTGAAGGGAAAGATGTAACTATGTGAGATGAATTAACAGAACACAGAGCAGTTTCTCAAAAGCGTCTTTCCAGTTTCGAACGGAAGATATTTCCTTTTTCACCATAGCACTCTATGTGCTTCCAAATATCCCTTTGCCAATTCCACAAGAACAGCCTTAGCGAAAGGCTTCTTGAAGGGAAAGATGTAGCTCTGTGAGATGAATTAACAGAACACAGAGCAGTTTCTCAGAAAGCTTCTTTCCAGTTTTGAACGGAAGATATTTCCTTTTTCACCATAGCCCTCTATGGGCTTCCAAGTATCCCTTTGCCAATTCCACAAGAACAGCCTTAGCGAATGGCTTCTTGAAGGGAAAGATGTAACTCTGTGAGATGAATTAACAGAACACAGAGCAGTTTCTCAGAAAGCTTCTTTCCAGTTTTGAACGGAAGATATTTCCTTTTTCACCATAGCCCTCTATGGGCTTCCAAATATCCCTTTGCCAATTCCACAAGAACAGCCTTAGCGACAGGCTTCTTGAAGGGAAAGATGTAACTCTGTGAGAGGAACTAACAGAACACAGAGCAGTTTCTCAGAAAGCTTCTTTCTAGTTTTGAACTCAAGATATTTCCTTTTTCACCATAGCCCTCTATGGGCTTCCAAATATCCCTTTGCCAATTCCACAAGAACAGCCTTAGCGAAAGGCTTCTTGAAGGGAAAGATGTAACTCTGTGAGATGAATTAACAGAACACAGAGCAGTTTCTCAGAAAGCTTCTTTCCAGTTTTGAACGGAAGATATTTCCTTTTTCACCATAGCCCTCTATGGGCTTCCAAATATCCCTTTGCCAATTCCACAACCACAGCCTTAGCGAAAGGCTTCTTGAAGGAAAGATGTAACTCTGTGAGATGAATTAACAGAACACAGAGCAGTTTCTCAGAAAGCTTCTTTCCAGTTTTGAACGGAAGATATTTCCTTTTTCACCATAGCCCTCTATGGGCTTCCAAATATCCCTTTGCCAATTCCACAACCACAGCCTTAGCGACAGGCTTCTTGAAGGTAAAGATGTAACACTGTGAGATGAATTAACAGAACACAGAGCAGTTTCTCAGAAAGCTTCATTCCAGTTTTGAACGGAAGATATTTCCTTTTTCACCATAGCCCTCTATGGGCTTCCATATATCCCTTTTCCAATTCCACAAGAACATCCTTAGAGAAAGGCTTCTTGAAGGGAAGGACGTAACTCTGTGAGATGAATTAACAGATCACAGAGCAGTTTCTCAGAAAGCTTCTTTCCAGTTTTGAACGGAAGATATTTCCTTTTTCACCATAGCCCTCTATGGGCTTCCAAATATCCCTTTGCCAATTCCACAAGAATAGCCTTAGCGAAAGGCTTCTTGAAGGGAAAGATGTAACTCTGTGAGATGAATTAACAGAACACAGAGCAGTTTCTCAGAAAGCTTCTTTCCAGTTTTGAACGGAAGATATTTCCTTTTTCACCTTAGCCCTCTATGGGCTTCCAAATATCCCTTTGCCAATACCACAAGAACAGCCTTAGCGACAGGCTTCTTGAAGGTAAAGATGTAACTCTGAGTTGAATTAACAGAACACAGAGCAGTTTCTCAGAAAGCTTCATTCCAGTTTTGAACGGAGGATATTTCCTTTTTCACCATAGCCCTCTATGGGCTTCCAAATATCCCTTTGCCAATTCCACAAGAACAGCCTTAGCGACAGGCTTCTTGAAGGGAAAGATGTAACTCTGTGAGATGAATTAACAGAACACAGAGCAGTTTCTCAGAAAGCTTCTTTCCAGTTTTGAACGGAAGATATTTCCTTTTTCACCATAGCCCTCTATGGGCTTCCAAATATCCCTTTGCCAATTCCACAAGAACAGCCTTAGCGAAAGGCTTCTTGAAGGGAAAGATGTAACTCTGTGAGATGAATTAACAGAACACAGAGCAGTTTCTCAGAAAGCTTCTTTCCAGTTTTGAACGGAAGATATTTCCTTTTTCACCATAGCCCTCTATGGGCTTCCAAATATCCCTTTGCCAATTCCACAAGAACAGCCTTAGCGAAAGGCTTCTTGAAGGGAAAGATGTAACTCTGTGAGATGAATTAACAGAACACAGAGCAGTTTCTCAGAAAGCTTCTTTCCAGTTTTGAACGGAAGATATTTCCTTTTTCACCATAGCCCTCTAGGGCTTCCAAATATCCCTTTGCCAATTCCACAAGAACAGCCTTAGCGACAGGCTTCTTGAAGGGAAAGATGTAACTCTGTGAGATGAATTAACAGAACACAGAGCAGTTTCTCAGAAAGCTTCTTTCCAGTTTTGAACGGAAGATATTTCCTTTTTCACCATAGCCCTCTATGGGCTTCCAAATATCCCTTTGCCAATTCCGCAAGAACAGCCTTAGCGAAAGGCTTCTTGAAGGGAAAGATGTAACTCTGTGAGATGAATTAACAGAACACAGAGCAGTTTCTCAGAAAGCTTCTTTCCAGTTTTAAACGGAAGATATTTCCTTTTTCACCATAGCCCTCTATGGGCTTCCAAATATCCCTTTGCCAATTCCGGAAGAACAGCCTTAGCGAAAGGCTTCTTGAAGGGAAAGATGTAACTCTGTGAGATGAATTAACAGAACACAGAGCAGTTTCTCAGAAAGCTTCTTTCCAGTTTTGAACGGAAGATATTTCCTTTTTCACCATAGCCCTCTATGGGCTTCCAAATATCCCTTTGCCAATTCCGCAAGAACAGCCTTAGCGAAAGGCTTCTTGAAGTGAAAGATGTAACTCTGTGGGATGAATTAACAGAACACAGAGCAGTTTCTCAGAAAGCTTCTTTCCAGTTTTGAACGGAAGATATTTCCTTTTTCACCATAGCCCTCTATGGGCTTCCAAATATCCCTTTGCCAATTCCGCAAGAACAGCCTTAGCGAATGGCTTCTTGAAGGGAAAGATGTAACTCTGTGAGATGAATTAACAGAACACAGAGCAGTTTCTCAGAAAGGTTCTTTCCAGTTTTGAACGGAAGATATTTCCTTTTTCACCATAGCCCTCTATGGGCTTCCAAATATCCCTTTGCCAATTCCACAAGAACAGCCTTAGTGACAGGCTTCTTGAAGGGAAAGATGTAACTCTGTGAGATGAACTAACAGAACACAGAGCAGTTTCTCAGAAAGCTTCTTTCTAGTTTTGAACGCAAGATATTTCCTTTTTCACCATAGCCCTCTATGGGCTTCCAAATATCAGTTTGCCAATTCCACAAGAACAGCCTTAGCCAAAGGCTTCTTGAAGGGAAAGATGTAACTCTGTGAGATGAATTAACAGAACACAGAGCAGTTTCTCAGAAAGCTTCTTTCCAGTTTTGAACGGAAGATATTTCCTTTTTCACCATAGCCCTCTATGGGCTTCCAAATATCCCTTTGCCAATTCCGCAAGAACAGCCTTAGCGAAAGGCTTCTTGAAGGGAAAGATGTAACTCTGTGAGATGAATTAACAGAACACAGAGCAGTTTCTCAGAAAGCTTCTTTCCAGTTTTGAACGGAAGATATTTCCTTTTTCACCATAGCCCTCTATGGGCTTCCAAATATCCCTTTGCCAATTCCGCAAGAACAGCCTTAGCGAATGGCTTCTTGAAGGGAAAGATGTAACTCTGTGAGATGAATTAACAGAACACAGAGCAGTTTCTCAGAAAGCTTCTTTCCAGTTTTGAACGGAAGATATTTCCTTTTTCACCATAGCCCTCTATGGGCTTCCAAATATCCCTTTGCCAATTCCGCAAGAACAGCCTTAGCGAAAGGCTTCTTGAAGGGAAAGATGTAACTCTGTGAGATGAATTAACAGAACACAGAGCAGTTTCTCAGAAAGCTTCTTTCCAGTTTTGAACGGAAGATATTTCCTTTTTCACCATAGCCCTCTATGGGCTTCCAAATATCCCTTTGCCAATTCCGCAAGAACAGCCTTAGCGAATGGCTTCTTGAAGGGAACGATGTAACTCTGTGAGATGAATTAACAGAACACAGAGCAGTTTCTCAGAAAGCTTCTTTCTAGTTTTGAACGGAAGATATTTCCTTTTTCACCATAGCCCTCTAGGGCTTCCAAATATCCCTTTGCCAATTCCACAAGAACAGGCTTAGCGACAGGCTTCTTGAAGGGAAAGATGTAACTCTGTGAGATGAATTAACAGAACACAGAGCAGTTTCTCAGAAAGCTTCTTTCCAGTTTTGAACGGAAGATATTTCCTTTTTCACCATAGCCCTCTATGGGCTTCCAAATATCCCTTTGCCAATTCCACAAGAACAGCCTTAGCGACAGGCTTCTTGAAGGGAAAGATGTAACTCTGTGAGATGAATTAACAGAACACAGAGCAGTTTCTCAGAAAGCTTCTTTCCAGTTTTGAACGGAAGATATTTCCTTATTCACCATAGCCCTCTATGGGCTTCCAAATATCCCTTTGCCAATTCCGCAAGAACAGCCTTAGCGAAAGGCTTCTTGAAGGGAAAGATGTAACTCTGTGAGATGAATTAACAGAACACAGAGCAGTTTCTCAGAAAGCTTCTTTCCAGTTTTGAACGGAAGATATTTCCTTTTTCACCATAGCCCTCTATGGGCTTCCAAATATCCCTTTGCCAATTCCGCAAGAACAGCCTTAGCGAAAGGCTTCTTGAAGGGAAAGATGTAACTCTGTGAGATGAATTAACAGAACACAGAGCAGTTTCTCAGAAAGCTTCTTTCCAGTTTTGAACGGAAGATATTTCCTTTTTCACCATAGCCCTCTATGGGCTTCCAAATATCCCTTTGCCAATTCCGCAAGAACAGCCTTAGCGAATGGCTTCTTGAAGGGAAAGATGTAACTCTGTGAGATGAATTAACAGAACACAGAGCAGTTTCTCAGAAAGCTTCTTTCCAGTTTTGAACGGAAGATATTTCCTTTTTCACCATAGCCCTCTATGGGCTTCCAAATATCCCTTTGCCAATTCCACAAGAACAGCCACAGTGACAGGCTTCTTGAAGGGAAAGATGTAACTCTGTGAGATGAACTAACAGAACACAGAGCAGTTTCTCAGAAAGCTTCTTTCTAGTTTTGAACGCAAGATATTTCCTTTTTCACCATAGCCCTCTATGGGCTTCCAAATATCCCTTTGCCAATTCCACAAGAACAGCCTTAGCCAAAGGCTTCTTGAAGGGAAAGATGTAACTCTGTGAGATGAATTAACAGAACACAGAGCAGTTTCTCAGAAAGCTTCTTTCCAGTTTTGAACGGAAGATATTTCCTTTTTCACCATAGCCCTCTATGGGCTTCCAAATATCCCTTTGCCAATTCCACAAGAACAGCCTTAGCGAAAGGCTTCTTGAAGGGAAAGATGTAACTCTGTGAGATGAATTAACAGAACACAGAGCAGTTTCTCAGAAAGCTTCTTTCCAGTTTTGAACGGAAGATATTTCCTTTTTCACCATAGCCCTGTATGGGCTTCCAAATATCCCTTTGCCAATTCCACAAGAACAGCCTTAGCGACAGGATTCTTGAATTGAAAGATGTAACTCTGTGAGATGAACTAACAGAACACAGAGCAGTATCTCAGAAAGCTTCTTTCTAGTTTTGAACGCAAGATATTTCCTTTTTCACCATAGCCCTCTATGGGCTTCCAAATATCCCTTTGCCAATTCCCCAAGAACAGCCTTAGCGAAAGGCTTCTTGAAGGGAAAGATGTAACTCTGTGAGATGAATTAACAGAACACAGAGCAGTTTCTCAGAAAGCTTCTTTCCAGTTTTGAACGGAAGATATTTCCTTTTTCACCTTAGCCCTCTATGGGCTTCCAAATATCCCTTTGCCAATTCCACAAGAACAGCCTTAGCGACAGGCTTCTTGAAGGTAAAGATGTAACTCTGAGTTGAATTAACAGAACACAGAGCAGTTTCTCAGAAAGCTTCATTCCAGTTTTGAACGGAAGATATTTCCTTTTTCACCATAGCCCTCTATGGGCTTCCATATATCCCTTTGCCAATTCCACAAGAACATCCTTAGAGAAAGGCTTCTTGAAGGGAAAGACGTAACTCTGTGAGATGAATTAACAGATCACAGAGCAGTTTCTCAGAAAGCTTCTTTCCAGTTTTGAACGGAAGATATTTCCTTTTTCACCATAGCCCTCTATGGGCTTCCAAATATCCCTTTGCCAATTCCACAAGAACAGCCTTAGCGAAAGGCTTCTTGAAGGGAAAGATGTAACTCTGTGAGATGAATTAACAGAACACAGAGCAGTTTCTCAGAAAGCTTCTTTCCAGTTTTGAACGGAAGATATTTCCTTTTTCACCTTAGCCCTCTATGGGCTTCCAAATATCCCTTTGCCAATTCCACAAGAACAGCCTTAGCGACAGGCTTCTTGAAGGTAAAGATGTAACTCTGAGTTGAATTAACAGAACACAGAGCAGTTTCTCAGAAAGCTTCATTCCAGTTTTGAACGGAAGATATTTCCTTTTTCACCATAGCCCTCTATGGGCTTCCAAATATCCCTTTGCCAATTCCACAAGAACAGCCTTAGCGACAGGCTTCTTGAAGGGAAAGATGTAACTCTGTGAGATGAATTAACAGAACACAGAGCAGTTTCTCAGAAAGCGTCTTTCCAGTTTTGAACGGAAGATATTTCCTTTTTCACCATAGCACTCTATGGGCTTCCAAATATCCCTTTGCCAATTCCACAAGAACAGCCTTAGCGACAGGCTTCTTGAAGGGAAAGATGTAACTCTGTGAGATGAACTAACAGAACACAGAGCAGTATCTCAGAAAGCTTCTTTCTAGTTTTGAACGCAAGATATTTCCTTTTTCACCATAGCCCTCTATGGGCTTCCAAATATCCCTTTGCCAATGCCACAAGAACAGCCTTAGCGAAAGGCTTCTGAAGGGAAAGATGTAACTCTGTGAGATGAATTAACAGAACACAGAGCAGTTTCTCAGAAAGCTTCTTTCCAGTTTTGAACGGAAGATATTTCCTTTTTCACCATAGCCCTCTATGGGCTTCCAAATATCCCTTTGCCAATTCCACAAGAACAGCCTTAGCGACAGGCTTCTTGAAGGGAAAGATGTAACTCTGTGAAATTAATTAACAGAACACAGAGCAGTTTCTCAGAAAGCTTCTTTCCAGTTTTGAACGGAAGATATTTCCTTTTTCACCATAGCCCTCTATGGGCTTCCAAATATCCCTTTGCCAATTCCACAAGAACAGCCTTAGCGAATGGCTTCCTGAAGGGAAAGATGTAACACTGTGAGATGAATTAACAGAACACAGAGCAGTTTCTCAGAAAGCTTCTTTCCAGTTTTGAACGGAAGATATTTCCTTTTTCACCATAGCCCTCTATGGGCTTCCAAATATCCCTTTGCCAATTCCACAAGAACAGCCTTAGCGACAGGCTTCTTGAAGGGAAAGATGTAACTCTGTGAGATGAACTAACAGAACACAGAGCAGTTTCTCAGAAAGCTTCTTTCCAGTTTTGAACGGAAGATATTTCCTTTTTCACCATAGCCCTCTATGGGCTTCCAAATATCCCTTTGCCAATTCCACAAGAACAGCCTTAGCGAAAGGCTTCTTGAAGGGAAAGATGTAACTCTGTGAGATGAATTAACAGAACACAGAGCAGTTTCTCAGAAAGCTTCTTTCCAGTTTTGAACGGAAGATATTTCCTTTTTCACCATAGCCCTCTATGGGCTTCCAAATATCCCTTTGCCAATTCCGCAAGAACAGCCTTAGCGAAAGGCTTCTTGAAGGGAAAGATGTAACTCTGTGAGATGAATTAACAGAACACAGAGCAGTTTCTCAGAAAGCTTCTTTCCAGTTTTGAACGGAAGATATTTCCTTTTTCACCATAGCCCTCTATGGGCTTCCAAATATCCCTTTGCCAATTCCGCAAGAACAGCCTTAGCGAATGGCTTCTTGAAGGGAAAGATGTAACTCTGTGAGATGAATTAACAGAACACAGAGCAGTTTCTCAGAAAGCTTCTTTCCAGTTTTGAACGGAAGATATTTCCTTTTTCACCATAGCCCTCTATGGGCTTCCAAATATCCCTTTGCCAATTCCACAAGAACAGCCACAGTGACAGGCTTCTTGAAGGGAAAGATGTAACTCTGTGAGATGAACTAACAGAACACAGAGCAGTTTCTCAGAAAGCTTCTTTCTAGTTTTGAACGCAAGATATTTCCTTTTTCACCATAGCCCTCTATGGGCTTCCAAATATCCCTTTGCCAATTCCACAAGAACAGCCTTAGCCAAAGGCTTCTTGAAGGGAAAGATGTAACTCTGTGAGATGAATTAACAGAACACAGAGCAGTTTCTCAGAAAGCTTCTTTCCAGTTTTGAACGGAAGATATTTCCTTTTTCACCATAGCCCTCTATGGGCTTCCAAATATCCCTTTGCCAATTCCACAAGAACAGCCTTAGCGAAAGGCTTCTTGAAGGGAAAGATGTAACTCTGTGAGATGAATTAACAGAACACAGAGCAGTTTCTCAGAAAGCTTCTTTCCAGTTTTGAACGGAAGATATTTCCTTTTTCACCATAGCCCTCTATGGGCTTCCAAATATCCCTTTGCCAATTCCACAAGAACAGCCTTAGCGACAGGATTCTTGAATTGAAAGATGTAACTCTGTGAGATGAACTAACAGAACACAGAGCAGTATCTCAGAAAGCTTCTTTCTAGTTTTGAACGCAAGATATTTCCTTTTTCACCATAGCCCTCTATGGGCTTCCAAATATCCCTTTGCCAATTCCCCAAGAACAGCCTTAGCGAAAGGCTTCTTGAAGGGAAAGATGTAACTCTGTGAGATGAATTAACAGAACACAGAGCAGTTTATCAGAAAGCTTCTTTCCAGTTTTGAACGGAAGATATTTCCTTTTTCACCTTAGCCCTCTATGGGCTTCCAAATATCCCTTTGCCAATTCCACAAGAACAGCCTTAGCGACAGGCTTCTTGAAGGTAAAGATGTAACTCTGAGTTGAATTAACAGAACACAGAGCAGTTTCTCAGAAAGCTTCATTCCAGTTTTGAACGGAAGATATTTCCTTTTTCACCATAGCCCTCTATGGGCTTCCATATATCCCTTTGCCAATTCCACAAGAACATCCTTAGAGAAAGGCTTCTTGAAGGGAAAGACGTAACTCTGTGAGATGAATTAACAGATCACAGAGCAGTTTCTCAGAAAGCTTCTTTCCAGTTTTGAACGGAAGATATTTCCTTTTTCACCATAGCCCTCTATGGGCTTCCAAATATCCCTTTGCCAATTCCACAAGAACAGCCTTAGCGAAAGGCTTCTTGAAGGGAAAGATGTAACTCTGTGAGATGAATTAACAGAACACAGAGCAGTTTCTCAGAAAGCTTCTTTCCAGTTTTGAACGGAAGATATTTCCTTTTTCACCTTAGCCCTCTATGGGCTTCCAAATATCCCTTTGCCAATTCCACAAGAACAGCCTTAGCGACAGGCTTCTTGAAGGTAAAGATGTAACTCTGAGTTGAATTAACAGAACACAGAGCAGTTTCTCAGAAAGCTTCATTCCACTTTTGAACGGAAGATATTTCCTTTTTCACCATAGCCCTCTATGGGCTTCCAAATATCCCTTTGCCAATTCCACAAGAACAGCCTTAGCGAATGGCTTCTTGAAGGGAAAGATGTAACTCTGTGAGATGAATTAACAGAACACAGAGCAGTTTCTCAGAAAGCTTCTTTCCAGTTTTGAACGGAAGATATTTCCTTTTTCACCATAGCCCTCTATGGGCTTCCAAATATCCCTTTGCCAATTCCACAAGAACAGCCTTAGTGACAGGCTTCTTGAAGGGAAAGATGTAACTCTGTGAGATGAACTAACAGAACACAGAGAAGTTTCTCAGAAAGCTTCTTTCTAGTTTTGAACGCAAGATATTTCCTTTTTCACCATAGCCCTCTATGGGCTTCCAAATATCCCTTTGCCAATTCCACAAGAACTGCCTTAGCCAAAGGCTTCTTGAAGGGAAAGATGTAACTCTGTGAGATGAATTAACAGAACACAGAGCAGTTTCTCAGAAAGCTTCTTTCCAGTTTTGAACGGAAGATATTTCCTTTTTCACCATAGCCCTCTATGGGCTTCCAAATATCCCTTTGCCAATTCCGCAAGAACAGCCTTAGCGACAGGCTTCTTGAAGGGAAAGATGTAACTCTGTGAGATGAACTAACAGAACACAGAGCAGTTTCTCAGAAAGCTTCTTTCCAGTTTTGAAAGGAAGATATTTCCTTTTTCACCATAGCCCTCTATGGGCTTCCAAATATCCCTCTGCCAATTCCACAAGAACAGCCTTAGCGACAGGCTTCTTGAAGGGAAAGATGTAACTCTGTGAGATGAATTAACAGAACACAGAGCAGTTTCTCAGAAAGCTTCTTTCCAGTTTTGAACGGAAGATATTTCCTTTTTCACCATAGCCCTCTACGGGCTTCCAAATATCCCTTTGCCAATTCCACAAGAACAGCCTTAGCGACAGGCTTCTTGAAGGGAAAGATGTAACTCTGTGAGATGAATTAACAGAACACAGAGCAGTTTCTCAGAAAGCTTCTTTCCAGTTTTGAACGGAAGATATTTCCTTTTTCACCATAGCCCTCTATGGGCTACCAAATATCCCTTTGCCAATTCCACAAGAACAGCCTTAGCGACAGGCTTCTTGAAGGGAAAGATGTAACTCTGAGTTGAATTAACAGAATACAGAGCAGTTTCTCAGAAAGCTTCATTCCAGTTTTGAACGGAAGATATTTCCTTTTTCACCGTAGACCTCTATGGGCTTCCAAATATCCCTTTGCCAATTCCACAAGAACAGCCTTAGCGACAGGCTTCTTGAAGGGAAAGATGTAACTATGTGAGATGAATTAACAGAACACAGAGCAGTTTCTCAAAAGCGTCTTTCCAGTTTCGAACGGAAGATATTTCCT
This sequence comes from Chlorocebus sabaeus, assembly GCF_047675955.1. NCBI lineage: Eukaryota > Metazoa > Chordata > Mammalia > Primates > Cercopithecidae > Chlorocebus > Chlorocebus sabaeus. Next base: position 29,988 of record NW_027327751.1, on the reverse strand, counting down.
TTTTCACCATAGCACTCTATGTGCTTCCAAATATCCCTTTGCCAATTCCACAAGAACAGCCTTAGCGAAAGGCTTCTTGAAGGGAAAGATGTAGCTCTGTGAGATGAATTAACAGAACACAGAGCAGTTTCTCAGAATGCTTCTTTCCAGTTTTGAACGGAAGATATTTCCTTTTTCACCATAGCCCTCTATGGGCTTCCAAGTATCCCTTTGCCAATTCCACAGGAACAGCCTTAGCGAATGGCTTCTTGAAGGGAAAGATGTAACTCTGTGAGATGAATTAACAGAACACAGAGCAGTTTCTCAGAAAGCTTCTTTCCAGTTTTGAACGGAAGATATTTCCTTTTTCACCATAGCCCTCTATGGGCTTCCAAATATCCCTTTGCCAATTCCACAAGAACAGCCTTAGCGACAGGCTTCTTGAAGGGAAAGATGTAACTCTGTGAGAGGAACTAACAGAACACAGAGCAGTTTCTCAGAAAGCTTCTTTCTAGTTTTGAACTCAAGATATTTCCTTTTTCACCATAGCCCTCTATGGGCTTCCAAATATCCCTTTGCCAATTCCACAAGAACAGCCTTAGCGAAAGGCTTCTTGAAGGGAAAGATGTAACTCTGTGAGATGAATTAACAGAACACAGAGCAGTTTCTCAGAAAGCTTCTTTCCAGTTTTGAACGGAAGATATTTCCTTTTTCACCATAGCCCTCTATGGGCTTCCAAATATCCCTTTGCCAATTCCACAAGAACAGCCTTAGCGAAAGGCTTCTTGAAGGGAAAGATGTAACTCTGTGAGATGAATTAACAGAACACAGAGCAGTTTCTCAGAAAGCTTCTTTCCAGTTTTGAACGGAAGATATTTCCTTTTTCACCATAGCCCTCTATGGGCTTCCAAATATCCCTTTGCCAATTCCACAACCACAGCCTTAGCGACAGGCTTCTTGAAGGTAAAGATGTAACACTGTGAGATGAATTAACAGAACACAGAGCAGTTTCTCAGAAAGCTTCATTCCAGTTTTGAACGGAAGATATTTCCTTTTTCACCATAGCCCTCTATGGGCTTCCATATATCCCTTTTCCAATTCCACAAGAACATCCTTAGAGAAAGGCTTCTTGAAGGGAAGGACGTAACTCTGTGAGATGAATTAACAGATCACAGAGCAGTTTCTCAGAAAGCTTCTTTCCAGTTTTGAACGGAAGATATTTCCTTTTTCACCATAGCCCTCTATGGGCTTCCAAATATCCCTTTGCCAATTCCACAAGAATAGCCTTAGCGAAAGGCTTCTTGAAGGGAAAGATGTAACTCTGTGAGATGAATTAACAGAACACAGAGCAGTTTCTCAGAAAGCTTCTTTCCAGTTTTGAACGGAAGATATTTCCTTTTTCACCTTAGCCCTCTATGGGCTTCCAAATATCCCTTTGCCAATACCACAAGAACAGCCTTAGCGACAGGCTTCTTGAAGGTAAAGATGTAACTCTGAGTTGAATTAACAGAACACAGAGCAGTTTCTCAGAAAGCTTCATTCCAGTTTTGAACGGAGGATATTTCCTTTTTCACCATAGCCCTCTATGGGCTTCCAAATATCCCTTTGCCAATTCCACAAGAACAGCCTTAGCGACAGGCTTCTTGAAGGGAAAGATGTAACTCTGTGAGATGAATTAACAGAACACAGAGCAGTTTCTCAGAAAGCTTCTTTCCAGTTTTGAACGGAAGATATTTCCTTTTTCACCATAGCCCTCTATGGGCTTCCAAATATCCCTTTGCCAATTCCACAAGAACAGCCTTAGCGAAAGGCTTCTTGAAGGGAAAGATGTAACTCTGTGAGATGAATTAACAGAACACAGAGCAGTTTCTCAGAAAGCTTCTTTCCAGTTTTGAACGGAAGATATTTCCTTTTTCACCATAGCCCTCTATGGGCTTCCAAATATCCCTTTGCCAATTCCACAAGAACAGCCTTAGCGAAAGGCTTCTTGAAGGGAAAGATGTAACTCTGTGAGATGAATTAACAGAACACAGAGCAGTTTCTCAGAAAGCTTCTTTCCAGTTTTGAACGGAAGATATTTCCTTTTTCACCATAGCCCTCTAGGGCTTCCAAATATCCCTTTGCCAATTCCACAAGAACAGCCTTAGCGACAGGCTTCTTGAAGGGAAAGATGTAACTCTGTGAGATGAATTAACAGAACACAGAGCAGTTTCTCAGAAAGCTTCTTTCCAGTTTTGAACGGAAGATATTTCCTTTTTCACCATAGCCCTCTATGGGCTTCCAAATATCCCTTTGCCAATTCCGCAAGAACAGCCTTAGCGAAAGGCTTCTTGAAGGGAAAGATGTAACTCTGTGAGATGAATTAACAGAACACAGAGCAGTTTCTCAGAAAGCTTCTTTCCAGTTTTGAACGGAAGATATTTCCTTTTTCACCATAGCCCTCTATGGGCTTCCAAATATCCCTTTGCCAATTCCGGAAGAACAGCCTTAGCGAAAGGCTTCTTGAAGGGAAAGATGTAACTCTGTGAGATGAATTAACAGAACACAGAGCAGTTTCTCAGAAAGCTTCTTTCCAGTTTTGAACGGAAGATATTTCCTTTTTCACCATAGCCCTCTATGGGCTTCCAAATATCCCTTTGCCAATTCCGCAAGAACAGCCTTAGCGAAAGGCTTCTTGAAGTGAAAGATGTAACTCTGTGGGATGAATTAACAGAACACAGAGCAGTTTCTCAGAAAGCTTCTTTCCAGTTTTGAACGGAAGATATTTCCTTTTTCACCATAGCCCTCTATGGGCTTCCAAATATCCCTTTGCCAATTCCGCAAGAACAGCCTTAGCGAATGGCTTCTTGAAGGGAAAGATGTAACTCTGTGAGATGAATTAACAGAACACAGAGCAGTTTCTCAGAAAGGTTCTTTCCAGTTTTGAACGGAAGATATTTCCTTTTTCACCATAGCCCTCTATGGGCTTCCAAATATCCCTTTACCAATTCCACAAGAACAGCCTTAGTGACAGGCTTCTTGAAGGGAAAGATGTAACTCTGTGAGATGAACTAACAGAACACAGAGCAGTTTCTCAGAAAGCTTCTTTCTAGTTTTGAACGCAAGATATTTCCTTTTTCACCATAGCCCTCTATGGGCTTCCAAATATCAGTTTGCCAATTCCACAAGAACAGCCTTAGCCAAAGGCTTCTTGAAGGGAAAGATGTAACTCTGTGAGATGAATTAACAGAACACAGAGCAGTTTCTCAGAAAGCTTCTTTCCAGTTTTGAACGGAAGATATTTCCTTTTTCACCATAGCCCTCTATTGGCTTCCATATATCCCTTTTCCAATTCCACAAGAACATCCTTAGAGAAAGGCTTCTTGAAGGGAAGGACGTAACTCTGTGAGATGAATTAACAGATCACAGAGCAGTTTCTCAGAAAGCTTCTTTCCAGTTTTGAACGGAAGATATTTCCTTTTTCACCATAGCCCTCTATGGGCTTCCAAATATCCCTTTGCCAATTCCACAAGAATAGCCTTAGCGAAAGGCTTCTTGAAGGGAAAGATGTAACTCTGTGAGATGAATTAACAGAACACAGAGCAGTTTCTCAGAAAGCTTCTTTCCAGTTTTGAACGGAAGATATTTCCTTTTTCACCTTAGCCCTCTATGGGCTTCCAAATATCCCTTTGCCAATACCACAAGAACAGCCTTAGCGACAGGCTTCTTGAAGGTAAAGATGTAACTCTGAGTTGAATTAACAGAACACAGAGCAGTTTCTCAGAAAGCTTCATTCCAGTTTTGAACGGAGGATATTTCCTTTTTCACCATAGCCCTCTATGGGCTTCCAAATATCCCTTTGCCAATTCCACAAGAACAGCCTTAGCGACAGGCTTCTTGAAGGGAAAGATGTAACTCTGTGAGATGAATTAACAGAACACAGAGCAGTTTCTCAGAAAGCTTCTTTCCAGTTTTGAACGGAAGATATTTCCTTTTTCACCATAGCCCTCTATGGGCTTCCAAATATCCCTTTGCCAATTCCACAAGAACAGCCTTAGCGAAAGGCTTCTTGAAGGGAAAGATGTAACTCTGTGAGATGAATTAACAGAACACAGAGCAGTTTCTCAGAAAGCTTCTTTCCAGTTTTGAACGGAAGATATTTCCTTTTTCACCATAGCCCTCTATGGGCTTCCAAATATCCCTTTGCCAATTCCACAAGAACAGCCTTAGCGAAAGGCTTCTTGAAGGGAAAGATGTAACTCTGTGAGATGAATTAACAGAACACAGAGCAGTTTCTCAGAAAGCTTCTTTCCAGTTTTGAACGGAAGATATTTCCTTTTTCACCATAGCCCTCTAGGGCTTCCAAATATCCCTTTGCCAATTCCACAAGAACAGCCTTAGCGACAGGCTTCTTGAAGGGAAAGCTGTAACTCTGTGAGATGAATTAACAGAACACAGAGCAGTTTCTCAGAAAGCTTCTTTCCAGTTTTGAACGGAAGATATTTCCTTTTTCACCATAGCCCTCTATGGGCTTCCAAATATCCCTTTGCCAATTCCGCAAGAACAGCCTTAGCGAAAGGCTTCTTGAAGGGAAAGATGTAACTCTGTGAGATGAATTAACAGAACACAGAGCAGTTTCTCAGAAAGCTTCTTTCCAGTTTTGAACGGAAGATATTTCCTTTTTCACCATAGCCCTCTATGGGCTTCCAAATATCCCTTTGCCAATTCCGGAAGAACAGCCTTAGCGAAAGGCTTCTTGAAGGGAAAGATGTAACTCTGTGAGATGAATTAACAGAACACAGAGCAGTTTCTCAGAAAGCTTCTTTCCAGTTTTGAACGGAAGATATTTCCTTTTTCACCATAGCCCTCTATGGGCTTCCAAATATCCCTTTGCCAATTCCGCAAGAACAGCCTTAGCGAAAGGCTTCTTGAAGTGAAAGATGTAACTCTGTGGGATGAATTAACAGAACACAGAGCAGTTTCTCAGAAAGCTTCTTTCCAGTTTTGAACGGAAGATATTTCCTTTTTCACCATAGCCCTCTATGGGCTTCCAAATATCCCTTTGCCAATTCCGCAAGAACAGCCTTAGCGAATGGCTTCTTGAAGGGAAAGATGTAACTCTGTGAGATGAGTTAACAGAACACAGAGCAGTTTCTCAGAAAGGTTCTTTCCAGTTTTGAACGGAAGATATTTCCTTTTTCACCATAGCCCTCTATGGGCTTCCAAATATCCCTTTGCCAATTCCACAAGAACAGCCTTAGTGACAGGCTTCTTGAAGGGAAAGATGTAACTCTGTGAGATGAACTAACAGAACACAGAGCAGTTTCTCAGAAAGCTTCTTTCTAGTTTTGAACGCAAGATATTTCCTTTTTCACCATAGCCCTCTATGGGCTTCCAAATATCAGTTTGCCAATTCCACAAGAACAGCCTTAGCCAAAGGCTTCTTGAAGGGAAAGATGTAACTCTGTGAGATGAATTAACAGAACACAGAGCAGTTTCTCAGAAAGCTTCTTTCCAGTTTTGAACGGAAGATATTTCCTTTTTCACCATAGCCCTCTATGGGCTTCCAAATATCCCTTTGCCAATTCCGCAAGAACAGCCTTAGCGAAAGGCTTCTTGAAGGGAAAGATGTAACTCTGTGAGATGAATTAACAGAACACAGAGCAGTTTCTCAGAAAGCTTCTTTCCAGTTTTGAACGGAAGATATTTCCTTTTTCACCATAGCCCTCTATGGGCTTCCAAATATCCCTTTGCCAATTCCGCAAGAACAGCCTTAGCGAATGGCTTCTTGAAGGGAAAGATGTAACTCTGTGAGATGAATTAACAGAACACAGAGCAGTTTCTCAGAAAGCTTCTTTCCAGTTTTGAACGGAAGATATTTCCTTTTTCACCATAGCCCTCTATGGGCTTCCAAATATCCCTTTGCCAATTCCGCAAGAACAGCCTTAGCGAAAGGCTTCTTGAAGGGAAAGATGTAACTCTGTGAGATGAATTAACAGAACACAGAGCAGTTTCTCAGAAAGCTTCTTTCCAGTTTTGAACGGAAGATATTTCCTTTTTCACCATAGCCCTCTATGGGCTTCCAAATATCCCTTTGCCAATTCCGCAAGAACAGCCTTAGCGAATGGCTTCTTGAAGGGAACGATGTAACTCTGTGAGATGAATTAACAGAACACAGAGCAGTTTCTCAGAAAGCTTCTTTCTAGTTTTGAACGGAAGATATTTCCTTTTTCACCATAGCCCTCTAGGGCTTCCAAATATCCCTTTGCCAATTCCACAAGAACAGGCTTAGCGACAGGCTTCTTGAAGGGAAAGATGTAACTCTGTGAGATGAATTAACAGAACACAGAGCAGTTTCTCAGAAAGCTTCTTTCCAGTTTTGAACGGAAGATATTTCCTTTTTCACCATAGCCCTCTATGGGCTTCCAAATATCCCTTTGCCAATTCCACAAGAACAGCCTTAGCGACAGGCTTCTTGAAGGGAAAGATGTAACTCTGTGAGATGAATTAACAGAACACAGAGCAGTTTCTCAGAAAGCTTCTTTCCAGTTTTGAACGGAAGATATTTCCTTATTCACCATAGCCCTCTATGGGCTTCCAAATATCCCTTTGCCAATTCCGCAAGAACAGCCTTAGCGAAAGGCTTCTTGAAGGGAAAGATGTAACTCTGTGAGATGAATTAACAGAACACAGAGCAGTTTCTCAGAAAGCTTCTTTCCAGTTTTGAACGGAAGATATTTCCTTTTTCACCATAGCCCTCTATGGGCTTCCAAATATCCCTTTGCCAATTCCGCAAGAACAGCCTTAGCGAAAGGCTTCTTGAAGGGAAAGATGTAACTCTGTGAGATGAATTAACAGAACACAGAGCAGTTTCTCAGAAAGCTTCTTTCCAGTTTTGAATGGAAGATATTTCCTTTTTCACCATAGCCCTCTATGGGCTTCCAAATATCCCTTTGCCAATTCCGCAAGAACAGCCTTAGCGAATGGCTTCTTGAAGGGAAAGATGTAACTCTGTGAGATGAATTAACAGAACACAGAGCAGTTTCTCAGAAAGCTTCTTTCCAGTTTTGAACGGAAGATATTTCCTTTTTCACCATAGCCCTCTATGGGCTTCCAAATATCCCTTTGCCAATTCCACAAGAACAGCCACAGTGACAGGCTTCTTGAAGGGAAAGATGTAACTCTGTGAGATGAACTAACAGAACACAGAGCAGTTTCTCAGAAAGCTTCTTTCTAGTTTTGAACGCAAGATATTTCCTTTTTCACCATAGCCCTCTATGGGCTTCCAAATATCCCTTTGCCAATTCCACAAGAACAGCCTTAGCCAAAGGCTTCTTGAAGGGAAAGATGTAACTCTGTGAGATGAATTAACAGAACACAGAGCAGTTTCTCAGAAAGCTTCTTTCCAGTTTTGAACGGAAGATATTTCCTTTTTCACCATAGCCCTCTATGGGCTTCCAAATATCCCTTTGCCAATTCCACAAGAACAGCCTTAGCGAAAGGCTTCTTGAAGGGAAAGATGTAACTCTGTGAGATGAATTAACAGAACACAGAGCAGTTTCTCAGAAAGCTTCTTTCCAGTTTTGAACGGAAGATATTTCCTTTTTCACCATAGCCCTGTATGGGCTTCCAAATATCCCTTTGCCAATTCCACAAGAACAGCCTTAGCGACAGGATTCTTGAATTGAAAGATGTAACTCTGTGAGATGAACTAACAGAACACAGAGCAGTATCTCAGAAAGCTTCTTTCTAGTTTTGAACGCAAGATATTTCCTTTTTCACCATAGCCCTCTATGGGCTTCCAAATATCCCTTTGCCAATTCCCCAAGAACAGCCTTAGCGAAAGGCTTCTTGAAGGGAAAGATGTAACTCTGTGAGATGAATTAACAGAACACAGAGCAGTTTCTCAGAAAGCTTCTTTCCAGTTTTGAACGGAAGATATTTCCTTTTTCACCTTAGCCCTCTATGGGCTTCCAAATATCCCTTTGCCAATTCCACAAGAACAGCCTTAGCGACAGGCTTCTTGAAGGTAAAGATGTAACTCTGAGTTGAATTAACAGAACACAGAGCAGTTTCTCAGAAAGCTTCATTCCAGTTTTGAACGGAAGATATTTCCTTTTTCACCATAGCCCTCTATGGTCTTCCATATATCCCTTTGCCAATTCCACAAGAACATCCTTAGAGAAAGGCTTCTTGAAGGGAAAGACGTAACTCTGTGAGATGAATTAACAGATCACAGAGCAGTTTCTCAGAAAGCTTCTTTCCAGTTTTGAACGGAAGATATTTCCTTTTTCACCATAGCCCTCTATGGGCTTCCAAATATCCCTTTGCCAATTCCACAAGAACAGCCTTAGCGAAAGGCTTCTTGAAGGGAAAGATGTAACTCTGTGAGATGAATTAACAGAACACAGAGCAGTTTCTCAGAAAGCTTCTTTCCAGTTTTGAACGGAAGATATTTCCTTTTTCACCTTAGCCCTCTATGGGCTTCCAAATATCCCTTTGCCAATTCCACAAGAACAGCCTTAGCGACAGGCTTCTTGAAGGTAAAGATGTAACTCTGAGTTGAATTAACAGAACACAGAGCAGTTTCTCAGAAAGCTTCATTCCAGTTTTGAACGGAAGATATTTCCTTTTTCACCATAGCCCTCTATGGGCTTCCAAATATCCCTTTGCCAATTCCACAAGAACAGCCTTAGCGACAGGCTTCTTGAAGGGAAAGATGTAACTCTGTGAGATGAATTAACAGAACACAGAGCAGTTTCTCAGAAAGCGTCTTTCCAGTTTTGAACGGAAGATATTTCCTTTTTCACCATAGCACTCTATGGGCTTCCAAATATCCCTTTGCCAATTCCACAAGAACAGCCTTAGCGACAGGCTTCTTGAAGGGAAAGATGTAACTCTGTGAGATGAACTAACAGAACACAGAGCAGTATCTCAGAAAGCTTCTTTCTAGTTTTGAAGGCAAGATATTTCCTTTTTCACCATAGCCCTCTATGGGCTTCCAAATATCCCTTAGCCAATGCCACAAGAACAGCCTTAGCGAAAGGCTTCTGAAGGGAAAGATGTAACTCTGTGAGATGAATTAACAGAACACAGAGCAGTTTCTCAGAAAGCTTCTTTCCAGTTTTGAACGGAAGATATTTCCTTTTTCACCATAGCCCTCTATGGGCTTCCAAATATCCCTTTGCCAATTCCACAAGAACAGCCTTAGCGACAAGCTTCTTGAAGGGAAAGATGTAACTCTGTGAAATTAATTAACAGAACACAGAGCAGTTTCTCAGAAAGCTTCTTTCCAGTTTTGAACGGAAGATATTTCCTTTTTCACCATAGCCCTCTATGGGCTTCCAAATATCCCTTTGCCAATTCCACAAGAACAGCCTTAGCGAATGGCTTCTTGAAGGGAAAGATGTAACACTGTGAGATGAATTAACAGAACACAGAGCAGTTTCTCAGAAAGCTTCTTTCCAGTTTTGAACGGAAGATATTTCCTTTTTCACCATAGCCCTCTATGGGCTTCCAAATATCCCTTTGCCAATTCCACAAGAACAGCCTTAGCGACAGGCTTCTTGAAGGGAAAGATGTAACTCTGTGAGATGAACTAACAGAACACAGAGCAGTTTCTCAGAAAGCTTCTTTCCAGTTTTGAACGGAAGATATTTCCTTTTTCACCATAGCCCTCTATGGGCTTCCAAATATCCCTTTGCCAATTTCACAAGAACAGCCTTAGCGACAGGCTTCTTGAAGGGAAATATGTATCTCTGTGAGATGAACTAACAGAACACAGAGCAGTTTCTCAGAAAGCTTCTTTCAGTTTTGAACGGAAGATATTTCCTTTTTCACCATAGCCCTCTATGGGCTTCCAAATATCCCTTTGCCAATTCCGCAAGAACAGCCTTAGCGAAAGGCTTCTTGAAGGGAAAGATGTAACTCTGTGAGATGAATTAACAGAACACAGAGCAGTTTCTCAGAAAGCTTCTATCCAGTTTTGAACGGAAGATATTTCCTTTTTCACCATAGCCCTCTATGGGCTTCCAAATATCCCTTTGCCAATTCCACAAGAACAGCCTTAGTGACAGGCTTCTTGAAGGGAAAGATGTAACTCTGTGAGATGAACTAACAGAACACAGAGCAGTTTCTCAGACAGCTTCTTTCCAGTTTTGAACGGAAGATATTTCCTTTTTCACCATAGCCCTCTATGGGCTTCCAAATATCCCTTTGCCAATTCCACAAGAACAGCCTTAGCGAAAGGCTTCTTGAAGGGAAAGATGTAACTCTGTGAGATGAATTAACAGAACACAGAGCAGTTTCTCAGAAAGCTTCTTTCCAGTTTTGAACGGAAGATATTTCCTTTTTCACCATAGCCCTCTATGGGCTTCCAAATATCCCTTTGCCAATTCCGCAAGAACAGCCTTAGCGAAAGGCTTCTTGAAGGGAAAGATGTAACTCTGTGAGATGAATTAACAGAACACAGAGCAGTTTCTCAGAAAGCTTCTTTCCAGTTTTGAACGGAAGATATTTCCTTTTTCACCATAGCCCTCTATGGGCTTCCAAATATCCCTTTGCCAATTCCACAAGAACAGCCTTAGCGAAAGGCTTCTTGAAGGGAAAGATGTAACTCTGTGAGATGAATTAACAGAACACAGAGCAGTTTCTCAGAAAGCTTCTTTCCAGTTTTGAACGGAAGATATTTCCTTTTTCACCATAGCCCTCTATGGGCTTCCAAATATCCCTTTGCCAATTCCGGAAGAACAGCCTTAGCGAAAGGCTTCTTGAAGGGAAAGATGTAACTCTGTGAGATGAATTAACAGAACACAGAGCAGTTTCTCAGAAAGCTTCTTTCCAGTTTTGAACGGAAGATATTTCCTTTTTCACCATAGCCCTCTATGGGCTTCCAAATATCCCTTTGCCAATTCCGCAAGAACAGCCTTAGCGAAAGGCTTCTTGAAGTGAAAGATGTAACTCCGTGGGATGAATTAACAGAACACAGAGCAGTTTCTCAGAAAGCTTCTTTCCAGTTTTGAACGGAAGATATTTCCTTTTTCACCATAGCCCTCTATGGGCTTCCAAATATCCCTTTGCCAATTCCGCAAGAACAGCCTTAGCGAATGGCTTCTTGAAGGGAAAGATGTAACTCTGTGAGATGAATTAACAGAACACAGAGCAGTTTCTCAGAAAGGTTCTTTCCAGTTTTGAACGGAAGATATTTCCTTTTTCACCATAGCCCTCTATGGGCTTCCAAATATCCCTTTGCCAATTCCACAAGAACAGCCTTAGTGACAGGCTTCTTGAAGGGAAAGATGTAACTCTGTGAGATGAACTAACAGAACACAGAGCAGTTTCTCAGAAAGCTTCTTTCTAGTTTTGAACGCAAGATATTTCCTTTTTCACCATAGCCCTCTATGGGCTTCCAAATATCAGTTTGCCAATTCCACAAGAACAGCCTTAGCCAAAGGCTTCTTGAAGGGAAAGATGTAACTCTGTGAGATGAATTAACAGAACACAGAGCAGTTTCTCAGAAAGCTTCTTTCCAGTTTTGAACGGAAGATATTTCCTTTTTCACCATAGCCCTCTATGGGCTTCCAAATATCCCTTTGCCAATTCCGCAAGAACAGCCTTAGCGAAAGGCTTCTTGAAGGGAAAGATGTAACTCTGTGAGATGAATTAACAGAACACAGAGCAGTTTCTCAGAAAGCTTCTTTCCAGTTTTGAACGGAAGATATTTCCTTTTTCACCATAGCCCTCTATGGGCTTCCAAATATCCCTTTGCCAATTCCGCAAGAACAGCCTTAGCGAATGGCTTCTTGAAGGGAAAGATGTAACTCTGTGAGATGAATTAACAGAACACAGAGCAGTTTCTCAGAAAGCTTCTTTCCAGTTTTGAACGGAAGATATTTCCTTTTTCACCATAGCCCTCTATGGGCTTCCAAATATCCCTTTGCCAATTCCGCAAGAACAGCCTTAGCGAAAGGCTTCTTGAAGGGAAAGATGTAACTCTGTGAGATGAATTAACAGAACACAGAGCAGTTTCTCAGAAAGCTTCTTTCCAGTTTTGAACGGAAGATATTTCCTTTTTCACCATAGCCCTCTATGGGCTTCCAAATATCCCTTTGCCAATTCCGCAAGAACAGCCTTAGCGAATGGCTTCTTGAAGGGAACGATGTAACTCTGTGAGATGAATTAACAGAACACAGAGCAGTTTCTCAGAAAGCTTCTTTCTAGTTTTGAACGGAAGATATTTCCTTTTTCACCATAGCCCTCTAGGGCTTCCAAATATCCCTTTGCCAATTCCACAAGAACAGGCTTAGCGACAGGCTTCTTGAAGGGAAAGATGTAACTCTGTGAGATGAATTAACAGAACACAGAGCAGTTTCTCAGAAAGCTTCTTTCCAGTTTTGAACGGAAGATATTTCCTTTTTCACCATAGCCCTCTATGGGCTTCCAAATATCCCTTTGCCAATTCCACAAGAACAGCCTTAGCGACAGGCTTCTTGAAGGGAAAGATGTAACTCTGTGAGATGAATTAACAGAACACAGAGCAGTTTCTCAGAAAGCTTCTTTCCAGTTTTGAACGGAAGATATTTCCTTATTCACCATAGCCCTCTATGGGCTTCCAAATATCCCTTTGCCAATTCCGCAAGAACAGCCTTAGCGAAAGGCTTCTTGAAGGGAAAGATGTAACTCTGTGAGATGAATTAACAGAACACAGAGCAGTTTCTCAGAAAGCTTCTTTCCAGTTTTGAACGGAAGATATTTCCTTTTTCACCATAGCCCTCTATGGGCTTCCAAATATCCCTTTGCCAATTCCGCAAGAACAGCCTTAGCGAAAGGCTTCTTGAAGGGAAAGATGTAACTCTGTGAGATGAATTAACAGAACACAGAGCAGTTTCTCAGAAAGCTTCTTTCCAGTTTTGAACGGAAGATATTTCCTTTTTCACCATAGCCCTCTATGGGCTTCCAAATATCCCTTTGCCAATTCCGCAAGAACAGCCTTAGCGAATGGCTTCTTGAAGGGAAAGATGTAACTCTGTGAGATGAATTAACAGAACACAGAGCAGTTTCTCAGAAAGCTTCTTTCCAGTTTTGAACGGAAGATATTTCCTTTTTCACCATAGCCCTCTATGGGCTTCCAAATATCCCTTTGCCAATTCCACAAGAACAGCCACAGTGACAGGCTTCTTGAAGGGAAAGATGTAACTCTGTGAGATGAACTAACAGAACACAGAGCAGTTTCTCAGAAAGCTTCTTTCTAGTTTTGAACGCAAGATATTCACTTTTTCACCATAGCCCTCTATGGGCTTCCAAATATCCCTTTGCCAATTCCACAAGAACAGCCTTAGCCAAAGGCTTCTTGAAGGGAAAGATGTAACTCTGTGAGATGAATTAACAGAACACAGAGCAGTTTCTCAGAAAGCTTCTTTCCAGTTTTGAACGGAAGATATTTCCTTTTTCACCATAGCCCTCTATGGGCTTCCAAATATCCCTTTGCCAATTCCACAAGAACAGCCTTAGCGAAAGGCTTCTTGAAGGGAAAGATGTAACTCTGTGAGATGAATTAACAGAACACAGAGCAGTTTCTCAGAAAGCTTCTTTCCAGTTTTGAACGGAAGATATTTCCTTTTTCACCATAGCCCTGTATGGGCTTCCAAATATCCCTTTGCCAATTCCACAAGAACAGCCTTAGCGACAGGATTCTTGAATTGAAAGATGTAACTCTGTGAGATGAACTAACAGAACACAGAGCAGTATCTCAGAAAGCTTCTTTCTAGTTTTGAACGCAAGATATTTCCTTTTTCACCATAGCCCTCTATGGGCTTCCAAATATCCCTTTGCCAATTCCCCAAGAACAGCCTTAGCGAAAGGCTTCTTGAAGGGAAAGATGTAACTCTGTGAGATGAATTAACAGAACACAGAGCAGTTTCTCAGAAAGCTTCTTTCCAGTTTTGAACGGAAGATATTTCCTTTTTCACCTTAGCCCTCTATGGGCTTCCAAATATCCCTTTGCCAATTCCACAAGAACAGCCTTAGCGACAGGCTTCTTGAAGGTAAAGATGTAACTCTGAGTTGAATTAACAGAACACAGAGCAGTTTCTCAGAAAGCTTCATTCCAGTTTTGAACGGAAGATATTTCCTTTTTCACCATAGCCCTCTATGGTCTTCCATATATCCCTTTGCCAATTCCACAAGAACATCCTTAGAGAAAGGCTTCTTGAAGGGAAAGACGTAACTCTGTGAGATGAATTAACAGATCACAGAGCAGTTTCTCAGAAAGCTTCTTTCCAGTTTTGAACGGAAGATATTTCCTTTTTCACCATAGCCCTCTATGGGCTTCCAAATATCCCTTTGCCAATTCCACAAGAACAGCCTTAGCGAAAGGCTTCTTGAAGGGAAAGATGTAACTCTGTGAGATGAATTAACAGAACACAGAGCAGTTTCTCAGAAAGCTTCTTTCCAGTTTTGAACGGAAGATATTTCCTTTTTCACCTTAGCCCTCTATGGGCTTCCAAATATCCCTTTGCCAATTCCACAAGAACAGCCTTAGCGACAGGCTTCTTGAAGGTAAAGATGTAACTCTGAGTTGAATTAACAGAACACAGAGCAGTTTCTCAGAAAGCTTCATTCCAGTTTTGAACGGAAGATATTTCCTTTTTCACCATAGCCCTCTATGGGCTTCCAAATATCCCTTTGCCAATTCCACAAGAACAGCCTTAGCGACAGGCTTCTTGAAGGGAAAGATGTAACTCTGTGAGATGAATTAACAGAACACAGAGCAGTTTCTCAGAAAGCGTCTTTCCAGTTTTGAACGGAAGATATTTCCTTTTTCACCATAGCACTCTATGGGCTTCCAAATATCCCTTTGCCAATTCCACAAGAACAGCCTTAGCGACAGGCTTCTTGAAGGGAAAGATGTAACTCTGTGAGATGAACTAACAGAACACAGAGCAGTATCTCAGAAAGCTTCTTTCTAGTTTTGAACGCAAGATATTTCCTTTTTCACCATAGCCCTCTATGGGCTTCCAAATATCCCTTTGCCAATGCCACAAGAACAGCCTTAGCGAAAGGCTTCTGAAGGGAAAGATGTAACTCTGTGAGATGAATTAACAGAACACAGAGCAGTTTCTCAGAAAGCTTCTTTCCAGTTTTGAACGGAAGATATTTCCTTTTTCACCATAGCCCTCTATGGGCTTCCAAATATCCCTTTGCCAATTCCACAAGAACAGCCTTAGCGACAGGCTTCTTGAAGGGAAAGATGTAACTCTGTGAAATTAATTAACAGAACACAGAGCAGTTTCTCAGAAAGCTTCTTTCCAGTTTTGAACGGAAGATATTTCCTTTTTCACCATAGCCCTCTATGGGCTTCCAAATATCCCTTTGCCAATTCCACAAGAACAGCCTTAGCGAATGGCTTCTTGAAGGGAAAGATGTAACACTGTGAGATGAATTAACAGAACACAGAGCAGTTTCTCAGAAAGCTTCTTTCCAGTTTTGAACGGAAGATATTTCCTTTTTCACCATAGCCCTCTATGGGCTTCCAAATATCCCTTTGCCAATTCCACAAGAACAGCCTTAGCGACAGGCTTCTTGAAGGGAAAGATGTAACTCTGTGAGATGAACTAACAGAACACAGAGCAGTTTCTCAGAAAGCTTCTTTCCAGTTTTGAACGGAAGATATTTCCTTTTTCACCATAGCCCTCTATGGGCTTCCAAATATCCCTTTGCCAATTTCACAAGAACAGCCTTAGCGACAGGCTTCTTGAAGGGAAATATGTATCTCTGTGAGATGAACTAACAGAACACAGAGCAGTTTCTCAGAAAGCTTCTTTCAGTTTTGAACGGAAGATATTTCCTTTTTCACCATAGCCCTCTATGGGCTTCCAAATATCCCTTTGCCAATTCCGCAAGAACAGCCTTAGCGAAAGGCTTCTTGAAGGGAAAGATGTAACTCTGTGAGATGAATTAACAGAACACAGAGCAGTTTCTCAGAAAGCTTCTTTCCAGTTTTGAACGGAAGATATTTCCTTTTTCACCATAGCCCTCTATGGGCTTCCAAATATCCCTTTGCCAATTCCACAAGAACAGCCTTAGTGACAGGCTTCTTGAAGGGAAAGATGTAACTCTGTGAGATGAACTAACAGAACACAGAGCAGTTTCTCAGACAGCTTCTTTCCAGTTTTGAACGGAAGATATTTCCTTTTTCACCATAGCCCTCTATGGGCTTCCAAATATCCCTTTGCCAATTCCACAAGAACAGCCTTAGCGAAAGGCTTCTTGAAGGGAAAGATGTAACTCTGTGAGATGAATTAACAGAACACAGAGCAGTTTCTCAGAAAGCTTCTTTCCAGTTTTGAACGGAAGATATTTCCTTTTTCACCATAGCCCTCTATGGGCTTCCAAATATCCCTTTGCCAATTCCGCAAGAACAGCCTTAGCGAAAGGCTTCTTGAAGGGAAAGATGTAACTCTGTGAGATGAATTAACAGAACACAGAGCAGTTTCTCAGAAAGCTTCTTTCCAGTTTTGAACGGAAGATATTTCCTTTTTCACCATAGCCCTCTATGGGCTTCCAAATATCCCTTTGCCAATTCCGCAAGAACAGCCTTAGCGAATGGCTTCTTGAAGGGAAAGATGTAACTCTGTGAGATGAATTAACAGAACACAGAGCAGTTTCTCAGAAAGCTTCTTTCCAGTTTTGAACGGAAGATATTTCCTTTTTCACCATAGCCCTCTATGGGCTTCCAAATATCCCTTTGCCAATTCCACAAGAACAGCCTTAGCGAATGGCTTCTTGAAGGGAAAGATGTAACACTGTGAGATGAATTAACAGAACACAGAGCAGTTTCTCAGAAAGCTTCTTTCCAGTTTTGAACGGAAGATATTTCCTTTTTCACCATAGCCCTCTATGGGCTTCCAAATATCCCTTTGCCAATTCCACAAGAACAGCCTTAGCGACAGGCTTCTTGAAGGGAAAGATGTAACTCTGTGAGATGAACTAACAGAACACAGAGCAGTTTCTCAGAAAGCTTCTTTCCAGTTTTGAACGGAAGATATTTCCTTTTTCACCATAGCCCTCTATGGGCTTCCAAATATCCCTTTGCCAATTTCACAAGAACAGCCTTAGCGACAGGCTTCTTGAAGGGAAATATGTATCTCTGTGAGATGAACTAACAGAACACAGAGCAGTTTCTCAGAAAGCTTCTTTCAGTTTTGAACGGAAGATATTTCCTTTTTCACCATAGCCCTCTATGGGCTTCCAAATATCCCTTTGCCAATTCCGCAAGAACAGCCTTAGCGAAAGGCTTCTTGAAGGGAAAGATGTAACTCTGTGAGATGAATTAACAGAACACAGAGCAGTTTCTCAGAAAGCTTCTTTCCAGTTTTGAACGGAAGATATTTCCTTTTTCACCATAGCCCTCTATGGGCTTCCAAATATCCCTTTGCCAATTCCACAAGAACAGCCTTAGTGACAGGCTTCTTGAAGGGAAAGATGTAACTCTGTGAGATGAACTAACAGAACACAGAGCAGTTTCTCAGACAGCTTCTTTCCAGTTTTGAAC
The DNA here is from genome assembly GCF_047675955.1 of Chlorocebus sabaeus. Classification (NCBI taxonomy): domain Eukaryota; kingdom Metazoa; phylum Chordata; class Mammalia; order Primates; family Cercopithecidae; genus Chlorocebus; species Chlorocebus sabaeus. The sequence continues at coordinate 12,479 of NW_027327751.1, read as the reverse complement.
GGAAGATATTTCCTTTTTCACCATAGCCCTCTATGGGCTTCCAAATATCCCTTTGCCAATTCCACAAGAACAGCCTTAGCGAAAGGCTTCTTGAAGGGAAAGATGTAACTCTGTGAGATGAATTAACAGAACACAGAGCAGTTTCTCAGAAAGCTTCTTTCCAGTTTTGAACGGAAGATATTTCCTTTTTCACCATAGCCCTCTATGGGCTTCCAAATATCCCTTTGCCAATTCCGCAAGAACAGCCTTAGCGAAAGGCTTCTTGAAGGGAAAGATGTAACTCTGTGAGATGAATTAACAGAACACAGAGCAGTTTCTCAGAAAGCTTCTTTCCAGTTTTGAACGGAAGATATTTCCTTTTTCACCATAGCCCTCTATGGGCTTCCAAATATCCCTTTGCCAATTCCACAAGAACAGCCTTAGCGAAAGGCTTCTTGAAGGGAAAGATGTAACTCTGTGAGATGAATTAACAGAACACAGAGCAGTTTCTCAGAAAGCTTCTTTCCAGTTTTGAACGGAAGATATTTCCTTTTTCACCATAGCCCTCTATGGGCTTCCAAATATCCCTTTGCCAATTCCGGAAGAACAGCCTTAGCGAAAGGCTTCTTGAAGGGAAAGATGTAACTCTGTGAGATGAATTAACAGAACACAGAGCAGTTTCTCAGAAAGCTTCTTTCCAGTTTTGAACGGAAGATATTTCCTTTTTCACCATAGCCCTCTATGGGCTTCCAAATATCCCTTTGCCAATTCCGCAAGAACAGCCTTAGCGAAAGGCTTCTTGAAGTGAAAGATGTAACTCCGTGGGATGAATTAACAGAACACAGAGCAGTTTCTCAGAAAGCTTCTTTCCAGTTTTGAACGGAAGATATTTCCTTTTTCACCATAGCCCTCTATGGGCTTCCAAATATCCCTTTGCCAATTCCGCAAGAACAGCCTTAGCGAATGGCTTCTTGAAGGGAAAGATGTAACTCTGTGAGATGAATTAACAGAACACAGAGCAGTTTCTCAGAAAGGTTCTTTCCAGTTTTGAACGGAAGATATTTCCTTTTTCACCATAGCCCTCTATGGGCTTCCAAATATCCCTTTGCCAATTCCACAAGAACAGCCTTAGTGACAGGCTTCTTGAAGGGAAAGATGTAACTCTGTGAGATGAACTAACAGAACACAGAGCAGTTTCTCAGAAAGCTTCTTTCTAGTTTTGAACGCAAGATATTTCCTTTTTCACCATAGCCCTCTATGGGCTTCCAAATATCAGTTTGCCAATTCCACAAGAACAGCCTTAGCCAAAGGCTTCTTGAAGGGAAAGATGTAACTCTGTGAGATGAATTAACAGAACACAGAGCAGTTTCTCAGAAAGCTTCTTTCCAGTTTTGAACGGAAGATATTTCCTTTTTCACCATAGCCCTCTATGGGCTTCCAAATATCCCTTTGCCAATTCCGCAAGAACAGCCTTAGCGAAAGGCTTCTTGAAGGGAAAGATGTAACTCTGTGAGATGAATTAACAGAACACAGAGCAGTTTCTCAGAAAGCTTCTTTCCAGTTTTGAACGGAAGATATTTCCTTTTTCACCATAGCCCTCTATGGGCTTCCAAATATCCCTTTGCCAATTCCGCAAGAACAGCCTTAGCGAATGGCTTCTTGAAGGGAAAGATGTAACTCTGTGAGATGAATTAACAGAACACAGAGCAGTTTCTCAGAAAGCTTCTTTCCAGTTTTGAACGGAAGATATTTCCTTTTTCACCATAGCCCTCTATGGGCTTCCAAATATCCCTTTGCCAATTCCGCAAGAACAGCCTTAGCGAAAGGCTTCTTGAAGGGAAAGATGTAACTCTGTGAGATGAATTAACAGAACACAGAGCAGTTTCTCAGAAAGCTTCTTTCCAGTTTTGAACGGAAGATATTTCCTTTTTCACCATAGCCCTCTATGGGCTTCCAAATATCCCTTTGCCAATTCCGCAAGAACAGCCTTAGCGAATGGCTTCTTGAAGGGAACGATGTAACTCTGTGAGATGAATTAACAGAACACAGAGCAGTTTCTCAGAAAGCTTCTTTCTAGTTTTGAACGGAAGATATTTCCTTTTTCACCATAGCCCTCTAGGGCTTCCAAATATCCCTTTGCCAATTCCACAAGAACAGGCTTAGCGACAGGCTTCTTGAAGGGAAAGATGTAACTCTGTGAGATGAATTAACAGAACACAGAGCAGTTTCTCAGAAAGCTTCTTTCCAGTTTTGAACGGAAGATATTTCCTTTTTCACCATAGCCCTCTATGGGCTTCCAAATATCCCTTTGCCAATTCCACAAGAACAGCCTTAGCGACAGGCTTCTTGAAGGGAAAGATGTAACTCTGTGAGATGAATTAACAGAACACAGAGCAGTTTCTCAGAAAGCTTCTTTCCAGTTTTGAACGGAAGATATTTCCTTATTCACCATAGCCCTCTAAGGGCTTCCAAATATCCCTTTGCCAATTCCGCAAGAACAGCCTTAGCGAAAGGCTTCTTGAAGGGAAAGATGTAACTCTGTGAGATGAATTAACAGAACACAGAGCAGTTTCTCAGAAAGCTTCTTTCCAGTTTTGAACGGAAGATATTTCCTTTTTCACCATAGCCCTCTATGGGCTTCCAAATATCCCTTTGCCAATTCCGCAAGAACAGCCTTAGCGAAAGGCTTCTTGAAGGGAAAGATGTAACTCTGTGAGATGAATTAACAGAACACAGAGCAGTTTCTCAGAAAGCTTCTTTCCAGTTTTGAACGGAAGATATTTCCTTTTTCACCATAGCCCTCTATGGGCTTCCAAATATCCCTTTGCCAATTCCGCAAGAACAGCCTTAGCGAATGGCTTCTTGAAGGGAAAGATGTAACTCTGTGAGATGAATTAACAGAACACAGAGCAGTTTCTCAGAAAGCTTCTTTCCAGTTTTGAACGGAAGATATTTCCTTTTTCACCATAGCCCTCTATGGGCTTCCAAATATCCCTTTGCCAATTCCACAAGAACAGCCACAGTGACAGGCTTCTTGAAGGGAAAGATGTAACTCTGTGAGATGAACTAACAGAACACAGAGCAGTTTCTCAGAAAGCTTCTTTCTAGTTTTGAACGCAAGATATTCACTTTTTCACCATAGCCCTCTATGGGCTTCCAAATATCCCTTTGCCAATTCCACAAGAACAGCCTTAGCCAAAGGCTTCTTGAAGGGAAAGATGTAACTCTGTGAGATGAATTAACAGAACACAGAGCAGTTTCTCAGAAAGCTTCTTTCCAGTTTTGAACGGAAGATATTTCCTTTTTCACCATAGCCCTCTATGGGCTTCCAAATATCCCTTTGCCAATTCCACAAGAACAGCCTTAGCGAAAGGCTTCTTGAAGGGAAAGATGTAACTCTGTGAGATGAATTAACAGAACACAGAGCAGTTTCTCAGAAAGCTTCTTTCCAGTTTTGAACGGAAGATATTTCCTTTTTCACCATAGCCCTGTATGGGCTTCCAAATATCCCTTTGCCAATTCCACAAGAACAGCCTTAGCGACAGGATTCTTGAATTGAAAGATGTAACTCTGTGAGATGAACTAACAGAACACAGAGCAGTATCTCAGAAAGCTTCTTTCTAGTTTTGAACGCAAGATATTTCCTTTTTCACCATAGCCCTCTATGGGCTTCCAAATATCCCTTTGCCAATTCCCCAAGAACAGCCTTAGCGAAAGGCTTCTTGAAGGGAAAGATGTAACTCTGTGAGATGAATTAACAGAACACAGAGCAGTTTCTCAGAAAGCTTCTTTCCAGTTTTGAACGGAAGATATTTCCTTTTTCACCTTAGCCCTCTATGGGCTTCCAAATATCCCTTTGCCAATTCCACAAGAACAGCCTTAGCGACAGGCTTCTTGAAGGTAAAGATGTAACTCTGAGTTGAATTAACAGAACACAGAGCAGTTTCTCAGAAAGCTTCATTCCAGTTTTGAACGGAAGATATTTCCTTTTTCACCATAGCCCTCTATGGTCTTCCATATATCCCTTTGCCAATTCCACAAGAACATCCTTAGAGAAAGGCTTCTTGAAGGGAAAGACGTAACTCTGTGAGATGAATTAACAGATCACAGAGCAGTTTCTCAGAAAGCTTCTTTCCAGTTTTGAACGGAAGATATTTCCTTTTTCACCATAGCCCTCTATGGGCTTCCAAATATCCCTTTGCCAATTCCGCAAGAACAGCCTTAGCGAAAGGCTTCTTGAAGGGAAAGATGTAACTCTGTGAGATGAATTAACAGAACACAGAGCAGTTTCTCAGAAAGCTTCTTTCCAGTTTTGAACGGAAGATATTTCCTTTTTCACCTTAGCCCTCTATGGGCTTCCAAATATCCCTTTGCCAATTCCACAAGAACAGCCTTAGCGACAGGCTTCTTGAAGGTAAAGATGTAACTCTGAGTTGAATTAACAGAACACAGAGCAGTTTCTCAGAAAGCTTCATTCCAGTTTTGAACGGAAGATATTTCCTTTTTCACCATAGCCCTCTATGGGCTTCCAAATATCCCTTTGCCAATTCCACAAGAACAGCCTTAGCGACAGGCTTCTTGAAGGTAAAGATGTAACTCTGTGAGATGAATTAACAGAACACAGAGCAGTTTCTCAGAAAGCGTCTTTCCAGTTTTGAACGGAAGATATTTCCTTTTTCACCATAGCACTCTATGGGCTTCCAAATATCCCTTTGCCAATTCCACAAGAACAGCCTTAGCGACAGGCTTCTTGAAGGGAAAGATGTAACTCTGTGAGATGAACTAACAGAACACAGAGCAGTATCTCAGAAAGCTTCTTTCTAGTTTTGAACGCAAGATATTTCCTTTTTCACCATAGCCCTCTATGGGCTTCCAAATATCCCTTTGCCAATGCCACAAGAACAGCCTTAGCGAAAGGCTTCTGAAGGGAAAGATGTAACTCTGTGAGATGAATTAACAGAACACAGAGCAGTTTCTCAGAAAGCTTCTTTCCAGTTTTGAACGGAAGATATTTCCTTTTTCACCATAGCCCTCTATGGGCTTCCAAATATCCCTTTGCCAATTCCACAAGAACAGCCTTAGCGACAGGCTTCTTGAAGGGAAAGATGTAACTCTGTGAAATTAATTAACAGAACACAGAGCAGTTTCTCAGAAAGCTTCTTTCCAGTTTTGAACGGAAGATATTTCCTTTTTCACCATAGCCCTCTATGGGCTTCCAAATATCCCTTTGCCAATTCCACAAGAACAGCCTTAGCGAATGGCTTCTTGAAGGGAAAGATGTAACACTGTGAGATGAATTAACAGAACACAGAGCAGTTTCTCAGAAAGCTTCTTTCCAGTTTTGAACGGAAGATATTTCCTTTTTCACCATAGCCCTCTATGGGCTTCCAAATATCCCTTTGCCAATTCCACAAGAACAGCCTTAGCGACAGGCTTCTTGAAGGGAAAGATGTAACTCTGTGAGATGAACTAACAGAACACAGAGCAGTTTCTCAGAAAGCTTCTTTCCAGTTTTGAACGGAAGATATTTCCTTTTTCACCATAGCCCTCTATGGGCTTCCAAATATCCCTTTGCCAATTTCACAAGAACAGCCTTAGCGACAGGCTTCTTGAAGGGAAATATGTATCTCTGTGAGATGAACTAACAGAACACAGAGCAGTTTCTCAGAAAGCTTCTTTCAGTTTTGAACGGAAGATATTTCCTTTTTCACCATAGCCCTCTATGGGCTTCCAAATATCCCTTTGCCAATTCCGCAAGAACAGCCTTAGCGAAAGGCTTCTTGAAGGGAAAGATGTAACTCTGTGAGATGAATTAACAGAACACAGAGCAGTTTCTCAGAAAGCTTCTTTCCAGTTTTGAACGGAAGATATTTCCTTTTTCACCATAGCCCTCTATGGGCTTCCAAATATCCCTTTGCCAATTCCACAAGAACAGCCTTAGTGACAGGCTTCTTGAAGGGAAAGATGTAACTCTGTGAGATGAACTAACAGAACACAGAGCAGTTTCTCAGACAGCTTCTTTCCAGTTTTGAACGGAAGATATTTCCTTTTTCACCATAGCCCTCTATGGGCTTCCAAATATCCCTTTGCCAATTCCACAAGAACAGCCTTAGCGAAAGGCTTCTTGAAGGGAAAGATGTAACTCTGTGAGATGAATTAACAGAACACAGAGCAGTTTCTCAGAAAGCTTCTTTCCAGTTTTGAACGGAAGATATTTCCTTTTTCACCATAGCCCTCTATGGGCTTCCAAATATCCCTTTGCCAATTCCGCAAGAACAGCCTTAGCGAAAGGCTTCTTGAAGGGAAAGATGTAACTCTGTGAGATGAATTAACAGAACACAGAGCAGTTTCTCAGAAAGCTTCTTTCCAGTTTTGAACGGAAGATATTTCCTTTTTCACCATAGCCCTCTATGGGCTTCCAAATATCCCTTTGCCAATTCCGCAAGAACAGCCTTAGCGAATGGCTTCTTGAAGGGAAAGATGTAACTCTGTGAGATGAATTAACAGAACACAGAGCAGTTTCTCAGAAAGCTTCTTTCCAGTTTTGAACGGAAGATATTTCCTTTTTCACCATAGCCCTCTATGGGCTTCCAAATATCCCTTTGCCAATTCCACAAGAACAGCCACAGTGACAGGCTTCTTGAAGGGAAAGATGTAACTCTGTGAGATGAACTAACAGAACACAGAGCAGTTTCTCAGAAAGCTTCTTTCTAGTTTTGAACGCAAGATATTTCCTTTTTCACCATAGCCCTCTATGGGCTTCCAAATATCCCTTTGCCAATTCCACAAGAACAGCCTTAGCCAAAGGCTTCTTGAAGGGAAAGATGTAACTCTGTGAGATGAATTAACAGAACACAGAGCAGTTTCTCAGAAAGCTTCTTTCCAGTTTTGAACGGAAGATATTTCCTTTTTCACCATAGCCCTCTATGGGCTTCCAAATATCCCTTTGCCAATTCCACAAGAACAGCCTTAGCGAAAGGCTTCTTGAAGGGAAAGATGTAACTCTGTGAGATGAATTAACAGAACACAGAGCAGTTTCTCAGAAAGCTTCTTTCCAGTTTTGAACGGAAGATATTTCCTTTTTCACCATAGCCCTGTATGGGCTTCCAAATATCCCTTTGCCAATTCCACAAGAACAGCCTTAGCGACAGGATTCTTGAATTGAAAGATGTAACTCTGTGAGATGAACTAACAGAACACAGAGCAGTATCTCAGAAAGCTTCTTTCTAGTTTTGAACGCAAGATATTTCCTTTTTCACCATAGCCCTCTATGGGCTTCCAAATATCCCTTTGCCAATTCCCCAAGAACAGCCTTAGCGAACGGCTTCTTGAAGGGAAAGATGTAACTCTGTGAGATGAATTAACAGAACACAGAGCAGTTTATCAGAAAGCTTCTTTCCAGTTTTGAACGGAATATATTTCCTTTTTCACCTTAGCCCTCTATGGGCTTCCAAATATCCCTTTGCCAATTCCACAAGAACAGCCTTAGCGACAGGCTTCTTGAAGGTAAAGATGTAACTCTGAGTTGAATTAACAGAACACAGAGCAGTTTCTCAGAAAGCTTCATTCCAGTTTTGAACGGAAGATATTTCCTTTTTCACCATAGCCCTCTATGGGCTTCCATATATCCCTTTGCCAATTCCACAAGAACATCCTTAGAGAAAGGCTTCTTGAAGGGAAAGACGTAACTCTGTGAGATGAATTAACAGATCACAGAGCAGTTTCTCAGAAAGCTTCTTTCCAGTTTTGAACGGAAGATATTTCCTTTTTCACCATAGCCCTCTATGGGCTTCCAAATATCCCTTTGCCAATTCCACAAGAACAGCCTTAGCGAAAGGCTTCTTGAAGGGAAAGATGTAACTCTGTGAGATGAATTAACAGAACACAGAGCAGTTTCTCAGAAAGCTTCTTTCCAGTTTTGAACGGAAGATATTTCCTTTTTCACCTTAGCCCTCTATGGGCTTCCAAATATCCCTTTGCCAATTCCACAAGAACAGCCTTAGCGACAGGCTTCTTGAAGGTAAAGATGTAACTCTGAGTTGAATTAACAGAACACAGAGCAGTTTCTCAGAAAGCTTCATTCCAGTTTTGAACGGAAGATATTTCCTTTTTCACCATAGCCCTCTATGGGCTTCCAAATATCCCTTTGCCAATTCCACAAGAACAGCCTTAGCGACAGGCTTCTTGAAGGGAAAGATGTAACTCTGTGAGATGAATTAACAGAACACAGAGCAGTGTCTCAGAAAGCGTCTTTCCAGTTTTGAACGGAAGATATTTCCTTTTTCACCATAGCACTCTATGGGCTTCCAAATATCCCTTTGCCAATTCCACAAGAACAGCCTTAGCGACAGGCTTCTTGAAGGGAAAGATGTAACTCTGTGAGATGAACTAACAGAACACAGAGCAGTATCTCAGAAAGCTTCTTTCTAGTTTTGAACGCAAGATATTTCCTTTTTCACCATAGCCCTCTATGGGCTTCCAAATATCCCTTTGCCAATGCCACAAGAACAGCCTTAGCGAAAGGCTTCTGAAGGGAAAGATGTAACTCTGTGAGATGAATTAACAGAACACAGAGCAGTTTCTCAGAAAGCTTCTTTCCAGTTTTGAACGGAAGATATTTCCTTTTTCACCATAGCCCTCTATGGGCTTCCAAATATCCCTTTGCCAATTCCACAAGAACAGCCTTAGCGACAGGCTTCTTGAAGGGAAAGATGTAACTCTGTGAAATGAATTAACAGAACACAGAGCAGTTTCTCAGAAAGCTTCTTTCCAGTTTTGAACGGAAGATATTTCCTTTTTCACCATAGCCCTCTATGGGCTTCCAAATATCCCTTTGCCAATTCCACAAGAACAGCCTTAGCGAATGGCTTCTTGAAGGGAAAGATGTAACACTGTGAGATGAATTAACAGAACACAGAGCAGTTTCTCAGAAAGCTTCTTTCCAGTTTTGAACGGAAGATATTTCCTTTTTCACCATAGCCCTCTATGGGCTTCCAAATATCCCTTTGCCAATTCCACAAGAACAGCCTTAGCGACAGGCTTCTTGAAGGGAAAGATGTAACTCTGTGAGATGAACTAACAGAACACAGAGCAGTTTCTCAGAAAGCTTCTTTCCAGTTTTGAACCGAAGATATTTCCTTTTTCACCATAGCCCTCTATGGGCTTCCAAATATCCCTTTGCCAATTTCACAAGAACAGCCTTAGCGACAGGCTTCTTGAAGGGAAATATGTATCTCTGTGAGATGAACTAACAGAACACAGAGCAGTTTCTCAGAAAGCTTCTTTCAGTTTTGAACGGAAGATATTTCCTTTTTCACCATAGCCCTCTATGGGCTTCCAAATATCCCTTTGCCAATTCCGCAAGAACAGCCTTAGCGAAAGGCTTCTTGAAGGGAAAGATGTAACTCTGTGAGATGAATTAACAGAACACAGAGCAGTTTCTCAGAAAGCTTCTTTCCAGTTTTGAACGGAAGATATTTCCTTTTTCACCATAGCCCTCTATGGGCTTCCAAATATCCCTTTGCCAATTCCACAAGAACAGCCTTAGTGACAGGCTTCTTGAAGGGAAAGATGTAACTCTGTGAGATGAACTAACAGAACACAGAGCAGTTTCTCAGAAAGCTTCTTTCCAGTTTTGAACGGAAGATATTTCCTTTTTCACCATAGCCCTCTATGGGCTTCCAAATATCCCTTTGCCAATTCCACAAGAACAGCCTTAGCGAAAGGCTTCTTGAAGGGAAAGATGTAACTCTGTGAGATGAATTAACAGAACACAGAGCAGTTTCTCAGAAAGCTTCTTTCCAGTTTTGAACGGAAGATATTTCCTTTTTCACCATAGCCCTCTATGGGCTTCCAAATATCCCTTTGCCAATTCCACAAGAACAGCCTTAGCGAAGGCTTCTTGAAGGGAAAGATGTAACTCTGTGAGATGAATTAACAGAACACAGAGCAGTTCCTCAGAAAGCTTCTTTCCAGTTTTGAACGAAGATATTTCCTTTTTCACCATAGCCCTCTATGGGCTTCCAAATATCCCTTTGCCAATTCCACAAGAACAGCCTTAGCGACAGGCTTCTTGAAGGGAAAGATGTAACTCTGTGAGATGAATTAACAGAACACAGAGCAGATTCTCAGAAAGCTTCTTTCCAGTTTTGAACGGAAGATATTTCCTTTTTCACCATAGCCCTCTATGGGCTTCCAAATATCCCTTTGCCAATTCCACAAGAACAGCCTTAGCGACAGGCTTCTTGAAGGGAAAGATGTAACTCTGTGAGATGAATTAACAGAACACAGAGCAGTTTCTCAGAAAGCTTCTTTCCAGTTTTTGAACGGAAGATATTTCCTTTTTCACCATAGCCCTCTAGCGGCTTCCAAATATCCCTTTGCCAATTCCACAAGAACAGCCTTAGCGACAGGCTTCTTGAAGGGAAAGATGTAACTCTGTGAGATGAATTAACAGAACACAGAGCAGTTTCTCAGAAAGCTTCTTTCCAGTTTTGAACGGAAGATATTTCTTTTTTCACCATAGCCCTCTATGGGCTTCCAATTATCCCTTTGCCAATTCCACAAGAACAGCCTTAGCGACAGGCTTCTTGAAGGGGAAGATGTAAGTCTGAGTTGAATTAACAGAACACAGAGCAGTTTTCTCAGAAAGCTTCCTTTCCAGTTTTGAACGGAAGATATTTCCTTTTTCACCATAGCCCTCTATGGGCTTCCAAATATCCCTTTGCCAATTCCGCAAGAACAGCCTTAGCGAAAGGCTTCTTGAAGGGAAAGATGTAACTCTGTGAGATGAATTAACAGAACACAGAGCAGTTTCTCAAAAGCGTCTTTCCAGTTTCGTACGGAAGATATTTCCTTTTTCACCATAGCACTCTATGGGCTTCCAAATATCCCCTTTGCCAATTCCACAAGACAGCCTTAGCGACAGGCTTCTTGAAGGGGAAAGATGTAACTCTGTGAGATGAATTAACAGAAACACAGAGCAGTTTCTCAGAAAGCTTCTTTCCAGTTTTGAACGGAAGATATTTCCTTTTTCACCATAGGCCCTCTATGGGCTTCCAAATATCCCTTTGCCAATTCCACAAGAACAGCCTTAGTGACAGGCTTCTTGAAGGGAAAGATGTAACTCTGTGAGATGAACTAACAGAACACAGAGCAGTTTCTCAGAAAGCTTCTTTCCAGTTTTGAACGGAAGATATTTCCTTTTTCACCATAGTCCTCTATGGGCTTCCAAGTATCCCTTTGCCAATTCCACAAGAACAGCCTTAGCGACAGGCTTCTTGAAGGGAAAGATGTAACTCTGTGAGATGAATTAACAGAACACAGGAGCAGTTTCTCAGAAAAGCTTCTTTCCAGTTTTGAACGGAAGATATTTCCTTTTTCACCATAGCCCTCTATGGGCTTCCAAATATCCCTTTGCCAATTCCACAAGAACAGCCTTAGCGACAAGCTTCTTGAAGGGAAAGATGTAACTCTGTGAGATGAATTAACAGAACACAGAGCAGTTCTCAGAAAGCTTCTTCCAGTTTTGTACGGAAGGTATTTCCTTTTTCACCATAGCCCTCTGTGGGCTTCCAAATATCCCTTTGCCAATTCCACAAGAACAGCCTTAGCGAAAGGCTTCTTGAAGGGAAAGATGTAACTCTGTGAGATGAATTAACAGAACACAGAGCAGTTTCTCAGAAAGCTTCTTTCCAGTTTTGAACGGAAGATATTTCCTTTTTCACCATAGCCCTCTATGGGCTTCCAAATATCCCTTTGCCAATTCCACAAGAACAGCCTGTAGCGACAGGCTTCTTGAAGGGAAAGATGTAACTCTGTGAGATGAATTAACAGAACACAGAGCAGTTTCTCAGAAAGCTTCTTTCCAGTTTTGAACGGAAGATATTTCCTTTTTCACCATAGCCTCTATGGGCTTCCAAATATCCCTTTGCCAATTCCACAAGACAGCCATAGCGAAAGACTTCTTGAAGGGAAAGATGTAACTCTGTGAGATGAATTAAGAGAACACAGAGCAGTTTCTCAGAAAGCTTCTTTCCAGTTTTGAACCGAAGATATTTCCTTTTTCAACATAGCCCTCTATGGGCTTCCAAATATCCCTTTGCCAATTCCACAAGAACAGCCTTAGCGACAGGCTTCTTGAAGGGAAAGATGTAACTCTGTGAGATGAACTAACAGAACACAGAGCAGTTTCTCAGAAAGCTTCTTTCCAGTTTTGAACGGAAGATATTTCCTTTTCACCATAGCCCTCTATGGGCTTCCAAATATCCCTCTGCCAATTCCACAAGAACAGCCTTAGCGAAAGGCTTCTTGAAGGGAACGATGTAACTCTGTGAGATGAATTAACAGAACACAGAGCAGTTTCTCAGAAAGCTTCTTTCCAGTGTTGAACGGAAGATATTTCCTTTTTCACCATAGCCCTCTATGGGCTTCCAAATATCCCTTTGCCAATTCCACAAGAACAGACTTAGCGACAGGCTTCTTTGTAGGATATTGTTATA